>NC_057934.1:5385918-5503418 GCF_018555375.3 Anguilla rostrata | reverse complement strand
GCTCTCCGAACATGATGAATCTCCGAAGGTTCTGGAACCGAATGACCTCACTGTGAGAACCCGCACGCTGGACGGCGATGGAGCGGCGGAGTGGGGAAATGAGGGCGATGAAAACTCTCGGTTCAGATGTTACATCGCTGATGCGGTGGGCGTAAAACCACGTTTTAAAACTCGTTCGGGCGGGGGTGGGGGGGGGGGACCCGGCACGTCTACGCCCTGCGGGGCTAGAAGATCGGGGCTGTCAGTCAATCAGCCGATTACGTAAGACAGCGGGACCTGCGGGACAGAAGCCCTTCAAGAAACAAGGACACAGAGAAACAGCCTGCAAGAAACAAGGACACAGAGAAACAGCCTGCAAGAAACAAGGACACAGAGAAACAGCCTGCACGAAACAAAGACACAGAAGTGAGAAACAGGCCGAGAACAGCCTGCAAGAAACAAGGACACAGAGAAACAGCCTGCAGAAACAAGGACACAGAGAAACAGCCTGCAAGAAACAAGGACACAGAGAAACAGCTGCAGAACAGACCAAGACGCCTGCAGAAACAAGGACACAGAGAACACCTTCAGAAACAAGACACAGAACAGCCTGCAAGAAACAAGGACACAGAGAAACAGCCTGCAAGAAACAAGGACACAGAGAAACAGCCTGCAAGAACAGGACAAGAGAACAGCCTGCAAGAAACAAGGACACAGAGAAACAGCCTGCAAGAAACAAGGACACAGAGAAACAGCCTGCAAGAAACAAGGACACAGAGAAACAGCCTGCAAGAAACAAGGACACAGAGAAACAGCCTGCAAGAAACAAGGACACAGAGAAACAGCCTGCAGAAAAGACAAAACGCTCAAGAACAAGGACATAGTGAAACAGACTCAAAGAACAGGACATGAAACAGCTCAGAACAAGACAGAACATTGACCAAGACAAGAATAAACAGTGAAACAGACTCAAAGTAACAAAGTGAACGCTTTCAAGCAATTGGGAGCCCCTCCCTCGCCTTGTTATGACACCTTCTGTTTCTTGAAGGAGGTGTTTTGAGGGGGGCAATTTCAGAGTGGCCTAGTTTTCGGGGCGTTCCCCGCACACCAAGGCCAGTATTGTTTTACCCACTGATGACTGAGGGGGCGCTGATGTCCGTACCCTGTAATAATGTCCCCTCCCCGAGCTGTTAGGAGTCCCCTGGCTTCACTTTTCCAGGGTACTGAACCCTTTCCGAAAGCGCTGCTCATGCTAATCGTGTCTGTAATCAATCTTCCCGGCCTTCTCCTAACTACACAGGAGGCTGTCATCTGCGTCTTTGAAGCTAACAAATGATCCTGCGAACAAGCCGACCAAAACAGAGCCTTGCCCCCCCCCCCTTCCCGCTCTCTCTCTTTCTCTCTCTCACTCTCTCTCTCTAACTGTCTCTCTCTCTCCCTGTCACATACACGCACACACCTATACACAGTACACACGTGCATATACAGTAAACACACACAAATGCACACACACACATGCTCACACACACGTGCACGCACGCACACACACACACACACACACAGGACTCTCATGTTGCAGGATACCAGGTGCTTTCCAGGTCAGCTGTCTCAGGTAAAGAGGGGTTGTCTACAAAGTAACAGGCACCTGATAGCACAGAGAATTTCACCCTGGTGAGAAGATCTAAATAAATGCCTCTGCCCCCGCTTTCTAATCCAGAATCAAAACACCCTGTCTCCCAGGGGCCCTCTTTACACCTAGCAATGTGAGAACTGCCGGTAAACATTATTAATCACGTCATACCACAAATTTTAACTTTTTAATAAAAGTGCAGCGTCCTCAAATAAGAGATCTGTTGAACCTTTTTTTTCTGTGCCTGAATACCAGGTTGACTGTCCCATATGACACTTTTTTTTTGTCCTAGTAATATTTCTAACATACCTTCTGAATTTTTTGCATAAATAAATTAATATATAAATCCGGTAAACTAACTGGCCTGCAGTTTCCCTTTGTTTTCCGAAACCTTTCTTTTATAGCGGCATAATTCAACCTTATTTCCAACGCACTTTCATGAGTTCTCATTAAAAAAATGCTTGTTTGCTTAACCCCCCCAGGTACAGCCTATGCACACAGCAATATGGCAGCTGCCGTAACGCACCACAAATGACCACGCTCGGCACTGACAGCGCAACCGACGCGGTCCCATTAAACACACGCGTACGGGCCCCGCAGGTCCGTAGTCGGCCTGTGCGGTAGCTCCACGCGCCGTCGCCGCGTCTGTTTTTAATGTTCACCGGAGACTTCCGCGGCTTTGCTGAGGATCTGCAGTTGCCGCGGTTACGTGGATAATTTATGCGTTCGTAAAGCGGTGCCCGCTCTGGCGCGTTGACACCGCTCGAGCCCGCTGTGATCTCTCTGTGCGAGGTGGGCGTGACCGCTCCTGCCCCTCCCTCACCCCGCTCTGGTCAACCAATGGGAGAGAGAGCCTGACCGCTCCTGCCCCTCCCCCAGCCCGCTCTGGTCAACCAATCGGAGAGAGAGCGTGACCGCTCCTGCCCCTCCCTCAGCCCGCTCCTCTGGTCACTCCCTGCGAAAGAAAGAGGAGAACCCTCCTCCTCTCAATACTGGTGGTCAGGTTCAGCCAATCACAAACCCGAAGGCCTGTTTCTCTCCAGGGTCAGCTAATCACCAATCCCAAAGGCCTGCTTCTCTCCAGGGTCAGCCAATCACCAGTCCCGAAGGCCTGCTTCTCTCCAGGGTCAGCCAATCACAAACCCCAAAGGCCTGCTTTTCTCCAGGGTAAGCCAATCACAAACCTCGAGGGCCTATTTCTTTCGTTCTGGACCTAATGTCTCTGGTTTGCCTCCAGAGGTTTTCCTTTCTCTGTTTTGACGTGAATGGTTCTGGCTCTCGATGACGCGAAATTTCACCGGCCAGTTTCCACAACGAGATACAACGACGTCAATAAAATGGTAACTCGCCAAGAAATGATGAAATCACACAGACGGTGTTGAATTTGAATAACGTTTTTGAAAGTAGAAAATGTAAATTACGCATATCACATTGCATATCATATAATATTTATCTTCTAGAGCCATTTCATGAACCAAAATGAACTCTCTTGCGTTCTCTCTCTCTCTGTCTGTCCTCCTCTCTAACATGCCTGAGTAAATCACACAAGGCAAACACACAACCAGCAGAATAAAGAAAAAGACGCGCGATTCCTGGCTCCGGGTAGCGGGACTGCTGCACTCAGGTGACCTAATTTAAAATGGCTCCTGTGAAGTGAAGTGTTTATTTCAGCAGATCGAGGTGGCCCTGCTGGGGTTAATGTGTTTGTGTGGAAGAGGAGCAGCCCAGGGCAGTCCACTGCATTGACATTCACTCTTTTTATCGCTCCTGCCATTTTAACCCAGCCCCTGTGCGTGACCCAGTGCCGAGATCCTGCAATTTTAACCCAGCCCCTCTGCGTGACCCAGCTCCGAGATCCTGCTACTTTAACCCAGCCCCTCTGCGTGACCCAGCGCCGAGATCCTGCTATTTTAACCCAGCCCCTCTGCGTGACCCAGCACCGAGATCCAGCAATTGTAACCCAGCGCCAAGATCGACCAGAGAACGTCTAAACTCACCCGGCACGTGAATCCACTCTAACACGTCACACTCCCAACGGGGTAAGACATTGTTGGGCTTTGATAATCTGTTGACCATTTCCCTTAGGTTGGACTACACATATAATAAATGGACTGTTAATTTAGACCTAAAACACCATTCACAATTCTCAGTTTTTAAAATCATGCAAAAAATAATTATTTTTAAAAAGTGAAATTCAGTCTCAGTTTTACTTTTAAATTAAAAATGAATGAGCTGCTTGATGCTGAAAGGATTGCTGCAGGTAGTAGACCAGCAGGGGGTTTAGACGGAGGCAGTAGCGGAGACGGTGGAAACAATGCCTTCCCCCTTTCCCCCCTCCCTCTCTCTCTCTCTCTCTCTCTCTCTCTCTCTTTCTCGCTCTGAACAACCTCCGGCTCTCCCTGACATTCTTCAGCTTCAGCAGAGCTAATGCCCCCCCCGTCCCTCCCTCGATCTCCCCTCCCTGTCTCTGTCTGTGGGTCGGGCTCCCAGTGTCAAAACTCTGAGGTGGGGGGGGGTCAGAATTTATGCCCTCGCATCAGAGACGGGGCTGAGGGGGAGAAAGGTGTGCTGGAGTCCGACCCGGTGTTCCAGAGAGAGGCTCCAAGCCACCTAACAGTATTGTTATCATGCATTACTGTTCATATAGTTGTTTCTGCTACTATTGTTTTATGCAAACAATTTTTGATTTGTCAATACTGTGCTGATGTGCAGTCATGCCAATGAAGCTTATTTGAATTCAATTTAATTGAATTGAGAGAGAGAGAGAGAGAGAGAGAGAGATAAAGAGAAAGGGGAGAAAGAGAGAGAGAGAGAGAACAAGGGCACAGAGATGGAAAGTGAGAGAGACCCTTGATGTGGGGCTGCAGTGTACCCTTTGCACCTGCGGGGGGGGGGGGTCATGGGGATGGATGGGGGGGCAGGGGAGTGGATGGATGGAATTTTTGATCTGAGCCACAGCCGAGCCAGCTGGTGGGCGATCCAGTTTCTGCTGGCATGAGAGAGCTCCGCTTATATCCTCCACAATCCCAGGAATCGCATTCAGGTGTTGCAGCCCCATACCTTTAACGCTGCAACGACCTCGAAAGGTCTGGCACTGATTCTGAAGCGGCACTGGCATACATGCACACACACACACACACACACACACACACACATACGCACACACTCACAAACACACGCATGCAGCATGACTCAGGTCCCCAGGTGCTTGCTGTGTATTCAGGTCAATGTCCCCAAGATGTTATCAATACAAACACACACACACACACACACACACACACACACACACATTGACTTATTAGCTATTTTCCTAGACAAAACAGTACATTGAATTACATAAAGCGGGCAGACAGAGGTCTTCAGAGAGAGCCTCTAATCTTAATGGTTTTTTGGGCAAGACACCTCCATCACTGCCGTGCTTCTCATCGCGTTCGCATACAAAGTGCAAAACAAAGATAAAGGTCACGGCGCAATTCACGGTCGAAGATGGAAAGGCTGCCGAAGGAGTTTATTTTCAACCACAAGCTCAAAGTGGCTGTGAGGTAAGATTAAATCCATTAGAAGGTTCCAAGCGTTAGCAGTAGTTAACAGGGGTAATATTTCTCAGCACGCACGCACACTCAGACACAAACGCAGACGCACACACACACTTGCACATACATCACTGTGGTGCTGAAAGTTTAGTGTAAGCAACGTGGTTACCTCAAGTTCAGAAGGTAAATGATGTAATGAGTTGTAACCGGAGATGGGACTAAAGTGGAAGGGAAACATACAGAGATACGGCCTTCATAAAAAAAGCTCCTTCTTTTGATCAGAGTCAGTCAGTCGTGCTGTTAATCACGTTTGAAGATGATACCTGAATTCATACTGTATTTACTCTTTTATTCGCACATAGAAAATAATATCAGACTGTTCCCCTCTTTTCCATAAAATTACCTTTTCAAAAAAATATCTTGGGAGGCTTTCATGTAGTGCATGGATGTCATCCCTGTGCGGCTGATTTCTGTGATCCTGTGATTCTGTGAAGTGTTTTGATTTCAAAGTAGGTACTTATTATAGTGTAGTAGTGTAGTATAAAGGGTAAGGAACTGGTCTTGCGACCTAAAGTTCTCAGGTTTGATTCCTGGGTAGGACACTGCCGTTGCACCCTTGAGCAAGGTACTTAACCTGTATTGCTCTGAATAAGAGTGTCTGCTAAATGCCTGTAATGCCTGTAATGTAATAACCTTACAATTAAAAACAGTCAGTGAGAGCCAGCTGGCTAATTCAGTTAGCGGTAGATATAGTTAATATAATGAGGGAATGAAAGAATATTGCAAACCTGTGATCAAAACCACTACATACAACCCTGCATTTATCAAATTTTTCACATGATTATTAAATATTATTATTATAAATATGTATTAACAATACATATTATTATTATTATTATTATTATTATTATTATTATTATTATTATAACCATTATTGGTATTTTATAAGTAGGACATTGTGTTCTCTTTATTCAGAAAATAATAGAAACGATATGTTTTCTACCCTATATATCTGATTACACAACAGTTTACAGTACTAGAGATCTGCGGATTTTCCTACTAAAGATGCCAAGGCATTTAAACACGAGAAGAATTTTACAAATTGAAACGCAATGCAATGTAGCAAAATATTTAACATTATTTAACCAGAGAAGGGGAGTGTTCAAACACCAAAATGATACGCACTGTTGACCGTGACAAAGGACGCACACATGCACGCGAACGAGTATCGTGAAAACAGAAGTCTGTTTTCAATGTACAAATGAAACAATGTTGATGTTTATGATAATTCATTCAGCAAGAACATGGAAACATTGCCTGTAATCATAGGATGGCATTCAGGGGAAGGGAAAAAAAATATCGTTTTTATTCTTTGCATGCAAGACCATGTTGTTTGTGATTATAGTCTTTTTTTTTTCTTTTTTTTTTTAGAAGAAACGCTAGCATACACAGAACCTTGCACACATGTGGATCCACTTATACGGTCAGTAATCCGATTCCACTTGCATGCTTCTTGCCAGAAATAGTGGAAACGACTCATTTGACCGAGTGTTCGATTCGGTATCTTGTCCCGAGAGTTACTTCGAGCTGCGGTGAGTCTCTGTGAGGCCCAGAGGATTGTGGCGGACAGGAGCAGCAGAGAGGCTAGAATTTAGGAAGGGGGACGTGGAGGTAACAGGAAGCAGAAAAACGTGAGACCTCACGACGTACAGCGTGACCATGGGCCTGGATTTCTCTGTCTCTATAACCCTCTTTAGTAGGATGACACCCAGCCCCGAAAACGTACCCTTCCCTTGGTGCACAGACTCATGGTACCTCTGCTGTTCCCACCAGAACTGAAGCCTCAGCATATTCCGCTAAGCAATGAGAATACTCAAACTGTCTTTTCCTCTCAAATTCAAATTCAAATTCAAAATGCTTTATTGGCATGACATATTTTGAAATAAGTATTGCCAAAGCATATGTAATAAATCAGAATAATAACAACAATGATGAAAGGAATAAGTATGAAATATGAAAATATAACGGACATAAAATGCATATTAGTATATAGCAATAAATAATAATTATAATACTGTACATAAATTATACAAACATACATCATATCATTAATATTTTATCTCTCTTTATCTCTCTCTCTTCCTCTCCTTTTCCTCGGCCATGGAATATGTGGACCGACTGGCACGAGCGGGTGTCAGAAAAAAGCAGAAAACAAAAGACGGAGACTCTATCGGCAGTCGCTCTAAAATAGCAGGAGAGACCTGCTCTCCCCGCTAATTGGGCTCGATTGCTATTGTACAGAGTTTAATCAGAACCTGTCAAGAGTTGATACCTGCTGCTTAATTAGCATCTCCCTTCCTTTAATGAAAGAGAATAATAAGGCTATATTATTTTTTGTAGGACATGACATAATTCTTTTTTTTTTAGCCCACCATGCCAAAACCATCATCTTTGTAAATGTGTTAATTAGTACCCACAACGACATCTCAAGCATCATGTCAAACTCCTTGTGCAGCTCGAAGCCCGCATAATTACGAAAGTGTGTATCTTAATGTGGAAACGCCTGTGTAAATACTTAAATCTTAAACACCTTGTATTTGAAAAAAAACTGACAGTTTATGATCCTCTTTAAAACGGAATGCACAAAGAATAGAATTAATCAAATGTGCATGTTGGCACGTATCACAACCTTTTGCTGTTAGCAATAATTTTTATTCACTGAAGCATTTTTCTTCTCTTTATAACTGAGGGTAATGAAGTCTCTTTCTGTGGTGCTGCTTTTTGGCCCAGAGTCAACGTAACTATAATACGAGTGAGAAACTAATTTGAGAAACAAAATGAATGCAGCTAAGTTTTTTTTTTTTCAACATAGACTCACCCTAATAACTTCAGTTTATGGAAAATATTTTGCAATCAGATTTCATCTTTAGACTTTTAAATAAATAACCATGGCAAGCAATCACAATAACACGCTGTTTTACAGTTACATTTCTCTGTCATGTCTAATTCACTGGTTCTACATTCACTGGGCCATATCATTTTTGTTTTGCGATGTAATCTCTTTCTCTGCGATGGCTATGCCTCGATAGCAAAGTGGAGGCATTGCTTTCAAATTGACTGTTTTCATTCGATGCTACACGCCGAGCATGCTCAATAAAAAGCCACATTTTTGGTGTTTCATCACTGCTTCTCTGTCATCAAAAACAATTTAAAAAATGTTTTTTTTTTTCTTTTTTTTCCCAGGCTATTCGCATGAACATTGGAAGAAAAAAAGGTTGTTATGTTCCCTATGGAATCGCACAGAACGAGGAGTCAGTTTCAACAGACCTCCATAAATATGCTGAAACTCTGAAAGGCTATTTCTTTTCCAAAGTTCTGGCTTTGATTTCCACAGATTATTTGTAATGGCTGGGCCTTAGATGGAGGAAGAAGAAAAAAAAATGTAATCAGAGTAGAGCATATATTTTAGTACTCTTTATTCCTTAAAAGCCCGGCACGCATACTCTACACCCACCGACGAGTCAAACTCCTTCCCTCAGATAATTTTTCACTGTTTCCTGAATTCCCTTAATTGAGATCACCCAAAATGTAAGCACGAGCACCAGTCACCATCAATTAAAAAGCCCATTTGTTTTCCCGCGGCCAACACATGGACTTTCAAAGAGTGTGATTTTCCTGGGCCCCCCGGCTCATCTGTTTGCGATTTTAAGGCCGGGCCGTTTTCCATATTTATTGAAATGTGGCGCGGCATGAAAGCGCCGCGAACCAAACTGCAAAAAAATGGCATTTTGATCATACAAATAATCTCACACTTGGCAGAAAGAAGCTGCCTTTTAAATAAATATCTTGATTCATAAAATATTAGCTTTTTTTTTTTTTTTTTTCAAGGGGGCCTGTTTATTGTAGGAATGCCTTTAGACTAAATTAAGTATGAAAACACTGTGATCATGGCGGACTCCAAAGCCCGCCTGATTGAACTGTGATAGATTGATAGAAGTACTGACCGCGCTTTAAAAATAAATACTTCCTCTAAAATAGGCAGAAAATGTTCCTTCCCGGGGACCAGGTCTACTGTAGAGCCATTCCCAGCCTAAAACCTGCAACACTTAACACTGGGCTTGACCTTTGAACTTACGCAGCATGCATCTCCTTGTGTGTGTGTGCGTGTGTGTGTATGCATGTGTGTGCGTGCGTGTGGGAGTGTGCGTGTGTGTGTGTGTGTGTGTGTGTGTGTGTGATCTATCCAGTGTCTATTTCTGAGAGGATAAGATTTATAACAAAAGCAAGCATTTACACACATGTGTAATGTGTACAGGAGACCATAGAGATTGATGGTTTTTATTAGTCTGCCAGGCGATACGACGGTTTCTCTCATACGGTCCGGTCATTTGTTTCTTACGCTTCCTTTCCAGCGGAGTGTCAGACTGTAGGAGTGGACGCTTGTCGTCAGAATAATACATCTTAAAATCATATATCACATTCGGGGCCTTCGGGGTTGAGCCGATGCCAGATCCCGTTCTGGGAATGCGTCCTTAACTGTGCTTGTGAAAATAACCTGACCCTCAAAGAAAATTACAATGTGTGACTATGTGTGTGTCTGTGTGCGTGTGTGCATTATAGTGTGTATGTGTGGCCTGCGTGTGTGTGTGTTTCTGTCCATAGTACAACAGTACGCAGGCTTGGATTTGTCCTTATTACTGACTGACACACAACCCCATGCCCCACATGCACCCCCCACGCTACTAAAACCTGCCAATGAAAACACAGCATTACAAATTGCGAAGACTTATCACCTACTGTGATGTTCAGCGATCAGCATGTAACCCCACCCCCCACACACACTTCTTAAACTACTGTATGGCAGAGTTTGTGAGACTCAGTGAGTATGTGTGTTTTCTGTGGGAGAGGAGGGTGCGGGGTGGGTGGGTTGTGAGGGGCCCAGGTGACACAGTTGCCCAGGTGATACAGTCGGCCAGTGACACAGCCGTAGGGCTGAATCCAGCAACCTGTTCTTCAATAACATCAGGAAACATCTGATTTCCAGCTCATCCACACCGTAAAAAAAAATGTGTAGAGCTCCTCCAGCTGCAAAATTGTCAGCAGCTGATTACCGTGCACTTTCTGAGCTGGCTCAATTCAGGGTCTTTGGATTACATATTCTCAGGTCCAGTGACTAGCACACGGAGGGAAAGGTGTCCCAGTGAGCTGAAGCAGAAGATTCAGTGTCAGTGGGTAACGGGAAGCCCATGGGAATCGTGTATCAGTGGAGAATGCAGCTGTCCTGGTTAGCCAGAGACACAGCTGCAAGAATCCCTCACAAGAAACAAAATACACTCCAATGTGCTGTAAATGGAAGACAATTTAGAAATAAAGTTATGAATTAGACTATGGTGATGAAATTTATATGCATGCATCTTCATCTCTGTTGAAAAAACTGGATGTAGTCTATCATGCTGCCCTGCGGTTTGTAACTTGTGCAAGTGTACATACGCACCATTGTAACTTGTATGAAATGGTTCAATGGACTTCATTGTATTCAAGGAGAAAAACCCATATGTTAATTTTTATTTTTAAAGCTTTACTGGGTAAACTACCGCAGTACATATCCGGCTTACTGAAATATTACTCCAGTAGCCATAACACTAGATCCTCAGAGAAAATTCTCCTCATGGTCCAAGTATTCGAACAGAACTGGGTAATCAGCCTTTTCCTTTCATGCCCGCATGTCTGGAATGAGTTACAAGGCATTCTTAATCTGAAATCCTTACCCTCTCTTGACATGTATAAAATATGTTAAAATCTGTTTTACTGAACAATGTTATTGCTTTTAGCAACAAGTGCCTTTAGCTCCTGATCCTGTATGTCTGTTTTTTTTATTATATTTTTTATTTTTTATTTTCTTTGGTATGTTTTAATATGAAACTTTTATTTTCCTGCTGCCATCTTGACCAGGACTCCCTGGCAGAAGAGATATTGTATCTCAATGGGACCTTCCTGGTTAAATAAAGGATAATAAATGAATATAGTTCACCTAAAAGACCTAAAAGTGGCAATATAATTTTTATGAAGTGTTGCAAAATCTTGACAACGCATTTAATTTCAATGCAATTTCGTTGTTTTCGATTTCCTGGAGGTGTTTCCCAGCTTCAGTGTCCTATCTCAACAGGGATGGAGATGCCCTTTGAAATTAGTCACCTGGGTTACATCTCACCTCTTGAATAAAATATCTTCTCTTCTAATCAGCGACAAAACGTCCAGGATATACTTTTAGGGTAGGACCTGGATATTGAGGGACGTTTATGACAGCCATGGCAACGTTGCATAAATATAGTATTTGAATGGTGCTTGTGTGTGTGTGTGTGTGGGGTGGGGGGTGGGGGAAGGGTGCAGTGGGGGAGGGTGGTTGGTAAGCCACACAAAAACAAGGGGAAGGCGGATAACTTAAAACTTCCAAACTTAGTGTTTTTGGATGGCATGTAGCAGCCAAACCCCCCTTGTGAGGTACTCAACCTGAATCGCTCCTAATAAATAAAATCCAGCTGTGTGGAGCGGTTCCAAAACCCGCGAGTCACCAGGCGAATAAATTTGCGAAAGAGCCCAACGGCGCGTCCTCCCCCCGCTGAATTATGGCGGGACGACGCCATTTGGAAGCTGGCGGGACGGGGTACGAGCGGCCCACAGGAAACCTGCCGAAACTCCCCAGGTCGGGTTACGCTCCAGTTTGGAGAGGGTGCGCGGAAGAACCTTCGGCCCACGCCCCCCCGGCGTCGGGGAAAGAATGAGGGGAAAACCGCGCGGGAGACGCCGGACGGCGGCAGCGGCGTGCCTCCTGGGCCGGGGAAACGACCGGGAGAAAATACGGCAGCCGGCGCGACCGCTCCTCAGGTGGGACGCTCAGGTCCGAGCCAATCTTTCACCAAAAAAGAAAAAAGGGAGAAAACACACACACACACACACACACACACACACACACACAATGAAAGGAAACCATTACGTAATGGCATGGTTTCTGACTGAGGGGACGATATGGTTTATGCCTCGTTGCCGAGAGACAGAGAGAGAGAGAGAGAGAGAGAGAGAGGGAGAGAGAGAGGGAGAGAGAGAGAGAGAGAGAGACAGAGAAAGAGAGAGAGAGACAGAGAGAGAGAGAGAGAGAGAGAGAGAGACAGAGAAAGAGAGAGAGAGAAAGCCCGGCCCTGATGAGGAGAAGCCGGCAGCGTTCTTGTCTCGTTTCAGAAGACGGTTCCCAGGATGCAGTGGGGCAGAGCACCCTCCCTCGGATGACCTGCCGAAAGGTCCCCCTCCCGCAGTTTGTCAGCTAAAAATCTCAACCCACAGATTCATCCCCTTAATCCAACGCTGGGACAACAGGACAGCAGGAACACATTCCAGGCATATAAGCACAGTGTCACCCTGTGCTCACCCTTGGAAGCACACATGAAACAGATATCTCAGCTATATCATAATGTTAAAAACCCCCCAGCAAACCATGTCGGCTTGAATGGAGATTTTATTTTTGTTTTGTTTTTTTTGTTTTTTTGACGGTCCTTCGGGTAGCAGGAGAGCGGGTTCGGAAGCCAGGACAGCCGACGCTGTTAACAGCTTCGCAGCTAGCGTGTAAATCTCGGTCGCGCGATAAGCACTGCTGACTTGACCCGCGTTCTGTCGCAGGGATAAATATAAACGACCGCAGTAAATCGCCAGACCCCCTGCTCCCCCCACCCCACCCCCCACCCCCCCCTCGTCCGGCAGAGAATTTCGCGGGCGAGGAACAGATTCGCCTTCCCCTCTCCGGTTTCGTCGCTGCAAGTCCGATTAATTCGACACCATCAAGTGCAAAGCTACCTGAGATTTCATCACCGCTCGCGCGAATACGCAAGAAGCCCAATTTAATGCTTGGCGAGGTGCTTGTATTTATCAACCCCCTGATTTAATACGGCTACGATTTACACGTAGATTTACCACGATCAACGTTCAGGGTAATTTGTCAAAATGTCTGTACATATTTGTGGTTGTGACAGGGCGGATAAAACAGTTGGCTAAGTGGGTAAAGCGCTCTGATTTCTGATGTCACCTTGATTGAAGCTGAACTTTTGTTGTCGCTCATCTCGCTCAACTCGATCGTTTTCTCCACTTTTTTTCTCGAAGGAGAGGAAGATCACAGAGCCAAGCCTCCAGGCCGTGCTTCACGTACACGGTTTTAATTGGACACCTGAGTTTACCACCTTGTTTTTCGCCTGGAAGAGAATTTTTTCTCTCTCTCTCTCTCTCTCTCTCCGTTTTAACTGATGAATCCTTTCATGTCTTGCACTTCAAACGCGTACGAGACCTAGCAAGAGACGAGCTCGGCTCCTTAACAAGCAGACGGCGACGCGATGCCTTCGACTGAGAGTTATTTATTACCCAGGATTCTGAGCGAAGCCAGTGGATGTTGATAACGAGCGACCGAGAACGTTGCCTCCGGCAGATTCACCTCAGCGTCTAATCGTGGGGGATCTACGGGGTTGCATCACCGGAATCGCGGGCCAAAGAGGGTAGACTCCTCAGAGGCAAAAAAAAACGTCTTTGGCCCGGACGGCGGCGGACACGCGTTCGGCGAGGAAATCCCCCGCCCTGCGTCCGGAGCGATATCCGTCAAGCACGAACGCTTCTGAACGCTTCTGAACGCTTCTGAACGCTTCTGAACGCTTCGGAACGCTTCTGAACGCTTCTGAACGCTTCTAAACGCTTCTGAGCGCTTCTGAGCGCTTCTGAACGCTTCTGAACGCTTCTGAACGCGCGTCTCCTTCCCTGAAAACCGCTACCGATGCGGGCGTTTAGACTCCACTCCCAACAGGTTAAGAAAAAAAGCGGGGTGGGGGGGGGGGGTTGGGGTAGGGTGGGGGTGTTCACTGGAGTAAATGGTGCATTCAAGGCAGCCGAGAAGCTTCTGCCAATCATGTTCTTTGTCTGTGTTGAAGGAGGGAAAACACAAGGCTAGCGTGGAGTGCTGTTTCAGATCCAAGGGAGCGTCACAACGGTTCAAAAACGGGAATAGCCTCTGAGCTCCGACAGAGCAGCGGCGTGGGCCTGTACTGTACAAAGGCGCTTTTCGGCCCGACCAGCGTTCTCTCTCCCTCGCCACATAAGGTTCCACTTACCGTAAAAAGCCCTTCCCCTCATGGCGCCCTTTCATTAACACGTAATCCGACACGTAATAAACACACATCGTTCCGTACTAGCGTACGGCCGTAAAAGTGGAATAAGCGAAGAGGTGAGGGTGTCGGTAAGTTGTTTTTTTTCCAGGGGGGGCTCGAAGGTGCGGTTACCGGCGAATATCATCAGCGCCGTGCGACCCGTTTTGAGGAGGTGGTTGAAAGGTTTTTTCCGCTCCCCATTGCACATTCTGACCGAGTCGGTGAGAAACCTTCAAGTGGGTCTCGGTACCCGAGACGTAATCATCGAACGAATGTTAACCTCCCTCTTACTGAGGAGGCAGTAATTCGGCTTTTTTTAGTTCCAGCTGATGTTATTATTGGCCACAATCGACAGAGAATCCCACACCTACTCCCCCCCCCCATAAATTCAACCATTCTGTCAAATGCATCCTCTCCGTCACCCATGCTCCCTTTTGCCTTACCTCTCTGCCTAAGCCAAGATTTGTCCTGGGGTGAGAAGATAAAGCTATGGCTCCCTTTTGAGTCAACAGTCTGCCACTCCTAAGTCTGGGTCCTTATTGAGGCCATGGAAAGAGTGCATCATGGGAGTTTCTGAATGCAAATGTCCTAATATGATATCACTGGGAACACCAGGAGGGAGGGGGACTGTCCTTATGTGATTAGAAGCTGTTCAGAGATATCTACTGCAGGTAGTATGATGAGTTAATTTCTGTTTCTCTACCTGCTCCAGACCATGTCAGTCACCTGACGTGTAGTGCATCCAGTTCCCCTTTAAGGATTCTCACTCCTAGGCGCCTAACCAGGCTTAAGGCTTTGTGTGGTGCTGCCAAGCTCCAGCTCCCTGGTGCTCTGAGGACTGGGTCCAGCAACTCGATCTCAAGAGTGAGGAGTTTTCAGCGCTCTGAGAGCACCACAGATTCAGCCATTTCAAGTTTTACTTCAAGCTCAGCCTTCACAGGGCTCTCATGTCAGCTAAGAAAGAGAGAGAGAGAGAGGGAATGAGAGAGAGAGGGAGAGAGAGAGAAGTCATTTGGAAAAAAAAAAAGTGTGTATACTGGCCCAAGGCAGAAAAACACACCGATACGGTTTCTGACCCTAAACTCAGCCCGTAACCACAAATATTTAAAGTTACGTTGAGGTAAGTAATGACAGAAAAAAATGAATGGATGAGACTTCAGGGTCAAAGGGCAAAGGTAAATCGGGCGCGCTGCAAAAAAAAAAAAAGAATGACACCATTACCCTGTTTGTGTATTTGTCGGGTCAGGTCCGGCGTGCGGGAGAGGCAGGACACCGTGAATTATGATCGCGTTTATTTGAAAGACGTGATTAGCCATTGTTTGGCTGATCTTTGTTTCCATAAAGGCTGCAGAACGAAAGCACGGCGGTTGTATGAGACGGAATGCCCCAGGCCTTTCTGAGTCTCAGTCCTCGAAAACTGATTAAAGTTTCCTCCAACCGATCTCAGTTTCACATGCTGCCAGTCACTTTGTTCAAAGAAAATTGTGTTTATGATTTATTTACGACAATACAAATGTTTTGACAAGTCATTTAAGGTGGTTGCAAACTACTTTACAAAGGACTCGGGTGTTTTGGATAGCACTTGAAGTTAATGAATATGCATTGGGCTGTCGTGTAGATGCTGTCATTATAGTTACTGACAGATTTAAAGCTTTGCAGCCACCATGAAAAGCATCAGAAGCATTTATTTGAAGGCTGTAAAAGTCTATTGTTCTGTTTCACAGGCTTTCGTCATGTTATGCTTTATACTCGTGTGTGTGTGCTCTACTCAATTAGCATAGCCCAGCAGACCATACTGTACCATCTTGGAAAAGCTATCTACACGGCCATCCATTGAGGCACTCAACTAATCAACCTTCTAAGAAGTTCGAACAGCAATCAGGTCCCTCAAAAACAACAAGTCCCCCGGTCAGTGATGACATCCCTGCAGAACTACTCAAGCAAGGTGGGTACCTCTGCACCAAAATGCTCTACCTGTACATCGCCAAGGTTTGTTACCAGGAGTCATGCAACCATTGTAACCATTAAGAACATTCTAATCCCATCATCCCAAGAGTTAATATACAACTCCGTACTGCTTGAATGTGCAGGCATTGTTAAAAACTGAAAAAAGAGAAATTTACTCTATAAGACATTTAACATATTCAGAAAGGAATGCCAGACTAATCCATTTCAATTTAACAGTCTCCGTTGAAACGGTAGATTTGGACAGTCTTTCTGTTTTTTTTTGTTTTTTTTCCCCTCAATTTCTCAATTTATTTTTTTGAAATACAGTAGTCTCTTGGAGTTTGGGGTGAGCAATTGTGTATGAGCAAACATAATACTTTATGAACAAAGTATTTTATTTCTGCAACATGTGCTCCAAAGCCCAGTAGAACATAGCTCATGCAGGGAGTAGATTGGACCACTCCAACACTCTTAGCCCTGGAGGGCAGGCAGGTTCTTTTTACGCTACATTGTAGTATAACTTCGCAAACAGTCCTGCTGATTTTATGTCTGGCCTCCAATGTGTTGACTTGAAGTTACAAATTTGGAAAAGGAGGGTGTGTCGGTAACTTGGTCATCTTTGCCCTCCATCAACATCTATCATCGCAATTAAAGGAAAAATCTGTGTGTGTGTGTGTGTGTGTGTGAGAGAGAGAGAGAAAGAGAGAGAGAGAGAGAGAGAGAGAGAGAGACCCCTGGAAAAATGAACTTCCTTCATGATGGATTCTCCCCTAAACAAAATTGCTTGGTTTTCCAGCTGGGTGTCATGTGCTTTTGATTACTGTCTGCTATTTAGTTCCACAAAATTACATACTGCTTAATGGGATTTTAATGGTTATAGGTTTCACTACTTTTTAATGAGGCTCACCAGTTGGTTGCTAATGCCCTATGGATATTTGGCTGTTGTCCAGTATGTTTTTTTTTTTTCATTCTTTCTTTTTTTTGTGTTTCAAATTACCACTTCCTTCTTTTCATTATTCTGTTGCATTATAAAAAGGCCACAAGACAGCAGTTGTAAATGCTTGGCCCTATCCGTTTTTCATACAGTCTTGCCAACCAACCAGAAACAACCTAATTGACAAATAAGTTTGCCATTAAGCTTTGACACCATTCCAGTCAGGACTTCCTTCTCACTTATGATTATATGGGTGGTAGTACGTCATAACAAGCTCTTTTCTATGCACTTATTTAGTAAAAATGCAATTCCTGTCTAGCCATTGTCATTCGTTTCCTAACCTTTTACCACATGAGACATGTACAAATGTTATATTTTGGTCTGACATGGATGACTATGGTGCTCTTGACCAAAACTGCCAGATTGCTTTTTTTCTGTAAAATGTTACCACACTTGGTCAGATTGGGACTCCTTCAAAGAAGCAAATACACTACATGGTGATTTGTGTGTGTTCTTTAAATAGTGGTGGACAGCAACAATAACAACAATTCTGTATCAAGGTGAGTTTTTTGTTCGTTTTTCATGACGAGTCTGGGGTATGAGGACCGTATGTCACCGTCAACCATGCAGTTTGTGATTCAATGGCAATAATTCAGCAAATGTATTCTGTGGGATATATATATGAATGGCATACATCAGGCTATCTAGCATATTAACACCATTTGTGATATTGGGTTCCACCAAGTAATACACTTCTACCCTGTTAGTTGTGTCTGTGAGCCCATATCTTGTGTCTTTCGGATTAAAAATAACACGCCGGTAATGTGCATTATCTAAATAGGTTTTAGCTCTCAGAATATCTCGAGTGAACCGGTGAAGGTGATCTCTTACTCTCCCGCACGCTTCCACCGCAAATTAAGGTTTTATGGTTTTCCTGATAAATCAGCGGAGTGAAGTTTTCAATAGCGATGGGCTTTTTTTTTTTGCGGTTTTGAGAATCGATGCTCCCACTAAGTTCACTTTCGTGAAATTAAAGGCATGGCACACCTTTCTTCCTGATTAAACCCGATTTCTCCCTGCCAAGTTTTTTTTTTTTGTTCGAGCGCGGCGAACGCGGGCGCTGGATTTGAGAAACGCCCAGTTTGGCACGACGCCGCCGCCGCCGTCGAGATCGACATCTCGAACGACAGTCCCCCCCCCCCCCCCCGTCCCTGCGCGAGGCCAGGATGACACGAGGTGTCGGAAACTGCGATCCATCACTGCCAGCGGCGACGGCAGCGTTTGGCTTCCCGGTGTCAAAAATACACACCCGAATTTATGCCGTCGTCGTGTCACAGGTCGTACTCTCCAACAATCCGAGGCGGGAACTGGCAAGACGCTGGTGTCACACACGACTATGCGCACATTTCTTTCCCATGAAATAAAGCACTGAAATAGACGGGAAGGGAGGAGTCCTGGAAAAAAGCCGGGAACGCCGCCACGGAATAAATGCGGAGGTATTATTATCGTCGGAAGGTCGGAATGCTGAATGAGACGATCGTGAACGGCGATTGTTTTTATTGTGTGTACGTTGTAACGTGAAACCGAAAAAAACAAATTTTCGCGTAGCGTGGACGATAAAGTCCAAGGTCTACTCAGAGGCCTTGAAATTTTGCAGTGTGGAAAACTCTATATGTGGCTTATATGATATTGTTTAGTGTTTTTAACATGCGCTCATCTCAGTTTGAATGTGCCATATGAAACAGTATATGAATGATTTGCCATTTATTTATGTTCTTGTTATGACAGAAAACGCACACGCACACACACACACACGCATGCACACACACACGCACACACACACACACGCAGAGCCACACAAAGCTTATTCCATCGAACCCGATTGTGTCTTTTGTGTGTCTAAGTTTTAAGGCTGGCTTTGTTCAGGTGTAAAATTGGATGAAAGCTGGCCTGTCAGTTTCAAAGGGAACACAGAAAAATTTAACCCCAGTGGCTCCACAAGAGAAAGATGTCCTAGTGTGTGGTAATACAGTAGAAAGATTAAGAGCTCTGCAACTGCGTATGCTGAATCCATAGCCCTTCAGATCATAACTACTGGCAAGGGAATCTGAATTAGCCATTAACAAACATAAACAATATTCAATCACTCAAATAAGCAACAGCTAAGAAATTAGCCATTTCCTTGGTGCACGTGCTGGCTAGACAATACAGAGGGTATACAAAAAATCTTAGGAACAAAGACAAACTTTCAGAAGCAGAATCCCCCCCACCCCATTACTATTATAATTTTTGTCATTGTTATTATTCATAATAATAATAATAATAATAAAAATAATAAAAATAACTCAACTGTAAGTTTTAAACAGTAAAATAAATCTCCTTGAGAACACCATAAGTCTGCTCAAATTTTGAAATCTCATAAGGGCCAGAATTTAGGTATAGCAGACCAACCCTCATCCCCATTCCTTCAATGGCCAGGCACTACAGGGTACGGCAGTACATGACCAGAATGTTAGCCCAAAGTTTAGCATGTTGCTTTTAAGACCTTTTTTACGATTTACATGTTTTCGAAATGCCTTAATGCACACTCGGACGAACGTTGCCTTGACGACAGCCGCGTTCCCCTTCCCACGACCATTCGGCCCCGCGGAGATGCAGTGCGCTTACATCATCTTCGCGCCGGGGGAGCACGCGCTTCACTGGCGAGTTACGTAATCGAAAACTGGTGACCGGCGACTGGAATCGTGCTTCTTTATATACAATAAGTTTTTTTTTTTTTTTGGGCCGAGACTTCCAGTGAGCGGCGGTTCGGCACGACGCACGCGAAAAGGACGTAGCCGCGGAGGTAGGCGCACGCCAACCGCGAGCTGGGACAGACGAAAAGGGCGCGAGGTTCTCCCCCCCTGAGTAATCAAGTCCTCTCGCGTTAAGCTCATAACTCATAAACTCGGTCCAGCGTGACGTGGATGTGGTTAAGGGGAAGGTGGAAAAAAGCCGAGGCCTGGAGTTTGGGGAGGCGGTCTGTGTCCGCACCAGAAACCCCCCCCTCTGATGTTCTTCTCACTTCCCAGGTTTTGAAAACCGTCTTGGGAAAGCGGTTTGTATCGCATTACTTTAATTTGGATCTGTCAGCGCTTCCCGGCAGAGAGAGAGAGCCTGTCAACATAGCTGGTGGTGTGTGTGTGTGCGTGCGTGTGTATGAACTGTACTTGTGTGTGGGTGTGTGTGTGTGTGTGTGGAAAAAAATATTCCACTTGTGAAAGTTTGCCTTTGTACCTAAGCTTTCTGGTATTTCGATTTTCCGTCTCTGTGGGGGAAAAGAGAAAGAAGCAAATCCTCGATCCAGAATCAAGCTTTGTGAATGATGAGCAGGGTCAACTTCAATCTGCAGTGCAGGCAATGACAATAACTCATCTTTTAATTGAATGAGATTAAAGTCATAAATCATGACATATTTTTATGCATGGAGGCATTTTTCTTTTAACTTTTTTAAAGGTTTTTCTTTTCTTGACGATTTAGAATCAGCAATAACTCCAAGCTTGTGACAAAGGCCTTTGCAGCCATGTTTGCATTGGCCACAGCAGCACAGGAGTGAACTAGCACATCACTACGGCAGAAGAGGGAGTAGCTCCCACCCATGACAACGGGTAACCTGTGGATGTCTGGCAGGAAGATAAGGGGAAAATAATCCCACTCGTAACCTTAGAAACCATGAGGAACCCTGACTGACTTAAACCCCGACACCACTCGGACTAGACCAGGGGGGTCGTGATTGCAATACAGCCCCCTCTCCACAGCCTGGTCCGCGATGGCAATCTAATGCCCCCCCACCCAGCTGTAAAATCCACATGCTTTTACCCTGCTTTTTTGGGGGGTTCAGGCCTAGATTTTTTTCCCTTAGTTTTTTTTTTCTCTTTTTCACTGTAAGGTGCCTTTGTGAATGTGTCTTTGTAGAAAGTGCTATAAAAATAAAATTGAATTGAATAGTCACAAATTAATTTTGTTGAATAAAACTCCACTGAATATTAAAAATCTTCAACAATCAACCTCCTCATTTGCACACACAGTACCTTGTTATTCTCGCAAAAACATCTGCAACAACAACAACAACAACAAAAATGCATATGCCAGGGGCTCCAGGTAATATTTTATTTATGAATGATCCATTGCTGGAAAAAGTCCAGACACCGAATGCATTTGCGGCTCTGATTGAAAGCCTCAGGGCCGGGGCCTTTCTGTAACTGGCTTGTGTTGATACTGGAGCCCAGCAGGGCCCGGACGGGGTACGGGATGTTAGAACTGTCCTTGGGCCGGTTACTGGCATCAGTGAAAGCAGGTCATAGCACAGTGTTGCCTGGTCTGCTTAGAATACATGATTTTGGGCTTGTTCCCCCCGAAATCACTTGAAAAAATCAGAAGTTGTGGTTTGTTTGGGCTTGTTTTTAAAAATCTGGGCACTTGTATTTACAGTAGGTGTAAGAAGCAACCCAGTTTTCTTCAAATTCATGGTGACTACTACATAATGACAAAGCTAACTTTTAGCTATAAGGTGTTCCACCCTGAATCAGAGTCTTTGTCACCACCCTCCTCCTCTCACCGTGCCCCTCAATCTAAACTTACCCTCCCTTGTTTTGGGGCTTGCCTCTGACGCTTATTTTCCTCGCGCAAATCTGGCAACCCTGGCCTGGCCGCTCTCTCCCACACGATGCGATGCTCGGCTACTGCAGAGGGCAGCAGGAGACCGAGTCTCTCAGCCCCGCGATGAGCGAGCCGCCGGGCCTGCCAGCTCCGACACACAGACGGCCGAAAGGAGACACCGCCGATCGGGGGGGCCTGGAGAGTTCGGATTAAGATGGGAGCTGATAGCACTTTGAAGCATTGTGAGCGCGCCATTGTAGCCCGGCTTCTCCTAAACCCCCCCCCCCACCCCCCACCCCCTTCCCTCCTCTGACCGCACGTTATCTTTTTTCTTCTTCTCCTTCTTTTTTTACATTATGTTCTACTCCTTTCTCGATAAATCACTGTATCAACAAGCCCGGGCGCTGGACGCGCGAAATGCGATCGCAGCCAATTCCGAGGACAATGAGGGCCATCTCCACTGGAGCACAATGAGAGGGGGGAGAATGGAACAGCACTGCAGGCAGCTGATAAAACTCAAAAGGGGCTAAAAAAAATATGTTTGTGTGTGAGCGTGTTTCCCACCACCATTTATATACATGTATATATATATATATGGTTGTGCAATAACTGCAGCAATGTAACTTCACTTGTATCTGAACAGATGTAGTCATCAATGTGTGTGTGTGCGTGTGCATATGTGTGTGTGTGTGTGTGTGTATGTGTGTGTGAGTAGGTGCGTATGTGTGCGTATGTGCGTGCATGCGTGTGTGTGTGTGTGTGTGCGCATGTGCGTGCACGTGTGCGTCCCACAATCATATAGATATTCTCAGCACGTGCACTGTTGGAAAGATCTGCCATAAAAGTGCCGTATGAATATTGCACTGCGTGCAGTAATAAAATGCATGTACTGAGCTTGGGAACGACTAGAGAATTTATACTGTATAACCAGGCCTCTTACACTATCCAGAATAGACAGGATTGTTTTCAGAAAAACTGTTTGGGTAGAACTAAGGCCAAATTAAGGCTAATACTTCTTTTTTGGCAAAGAAATAAATGGGTTTAATACGCTGTGGAATGCTGAGCAGCTGTGGTCCAATAGCTGCTCCCTGGTTAGCTTCAGTCAAGCATGTGGACATTGAGAGCAAGGTTGATGTATGAATGGCACTGGGATTGAGAACTCCACAGGTCTGCTTTATTGCCTAATAGGGTGACAAGATGGCTGTGATTGACCGCCAAGCTCTCTGCTAGTCCAAACAGAGCTTGATTGAGTTCTCCACAGGTATTAAAGGCCGACACATTCTAGTAAAAAAAATCTTTGTAACACAGAAGCACTGCACTGTATGCAATAGCAAACAAACCAATGGCGAGCAAACAAATTTGTTTAAGAGACTCCCTTGAATAAACTCCGTTGAGTTTATTTCAACGCTAGTAGCAGACTCTGAATTACAGAGGTTGTACGTGATCCTGTAGCTCATTTTAAAAACAGGTTTTCTCATAAAATCTTGTTTTCTGTTATTAATCGTTTGTTGTAACAAAAAAAACTCTTGTAGTCACACTACTCAGAACATGACTAGGTACCTTATTGAACCTGTGTTTTGTAGCTGTCCAATGACCATGATATGCACTTTTGTATGTCGCTTTGGATAAAAGCGTCTGCTAAATAAATGTAATGTAGGTAGCTTTTCACTGTGAAAAAATTAAACACGTCAAGTTCAATCAAAGCATTTCTCATGTACGCAGGTATTCTCCAGGTCCCCAAAGCACTCCTTCCTCTTTGTGAGTTCCTCTTCTCACCTGTCTCTGTTCCCCTGCTGGAATGTGCACTTCAAAGGGACCGTCTAAAGCAAGGGCCGAAAGCCACCAGATCCTCCGCGGTTCCTCCTTGCTCGCCCCTTCTCTTAATTACGGGGGGTGTCGTTCTGATGTGCAGGGGGGCCGATCCGGAAACCTCTGCCCTTGGAAGTGAAAAGACATGCTTGAAGTCATTCGTACCCACTTAAGATGTGAAAGGGAAAGGAACGCGCATGAAAGTAGGCGAAGCCGACTGTCCTCAGCACCAATTTCCCTCTGTCTCGTGCTGTGCCTACCACATTTAATGGCCTGGTCAAAGCCCATTTTTTTTATTGGAGAACCAACGTGGAGAAAGACAGAGGGGAAAGCATTGACTACTTAAAAAAAAAAAAAGTTTGAAAATAATTTTTAATTTTCTGGGGAAAAAAAAGTTTTAAACGGCGAATCCTAAGAGAGGTGTTTGGTTGGACTGCGCCGGGTTCACAGCGCTGCGTGTGATTGGTGGACGCCTCCCTCGCATTCCGCTTTGAGGAACTGAACACAGAGGACGAGAAGAAGGACGCACAGGTTCCCCTCAGGTGGCCGTGGCAATGGCTACCTAGCAGCTTAGCGTCTTAGCGCCGGGTTCTGACGGGTCGCGTCTGATTGGATGATTAAGAGCCTCTGTCTGCCGTTATGCTAATTTCACATCGCTCTCTGCAGCGGCGCCCGTGAAAGAAAATGGCGGATGACGAATGGGGTTTGTGCTAAAACTAATATTACGACTTTGCGCTGTCAGAAGCAGTTTAGGGGTCGGCTTTCGCGGGCGAAGACCGGCGCTTCTCCACGCCTCATTAATGGCCCCTCGCTGCTCTTTTCTCCCGGCTTTGATAGATTATCCGCTGGCTGAGTAGCGTATAAATGTATATATGTATATATATATCTGCGGGCGAAACGAAGGGTGAGATCTACGCGGTGCTGTAAAACAGCTACAGAATTCCAATGTTTAATTACAGGAGAGGACAAATCAAAAGCTGCACAGGCCCTTTTCCTCTAAGGTGTAGTATGGTGCGTCTGTGTGTGTTTGTGTGTGTGCGTATGTGTGTTTGTGTGTGTGTATGTGAGCATGTGTGTGTGTGTGTGTGTGTATGATTTCTCAATGCTATGAGTAACACACACACACACACACACACCAACAAACCCAAACATTCACATATAGGGGAAACAATGGCTTTTGTTTCAAGAGATTAAGAGAGTGTGTTTGGGATCTCCACGCTGAAATTAGGTGAAATTATTTACAGCTGCCATCCATCCCATCTCTGTCTCTCTCTCTCTCCCTCTCTCCTCTCTCTCTCTCTCTCTCTCTCTCTCTCTCTCCCTCCCTCTCTCCTTCTCTCTCTCTCTCTCTCTCTCTCTCTCTCTAACCCTCTCTCTCTCTCTCTCTCTCACCAGCTGACTTTTTTTGCGCTGTGTCATATCGGCGTCGTTGCCCGGGCCTTTTCCAGTCCACGGAGCGAAGGGGCCGTTATCGGCTCGTTCCGGAAGCTTCTGACGCCACCGCGCAAGGCGGGTAATGAGGCGGCGGTACCTGAGGCGATTATCTCCATGTGCGATTTCAAACGCACGCTCGGTCTCCGTCGGAAACGAGCAGGGGCTGGCTCTGCTGTATCCGGTGACTGCGTAGAACAAAACGCACACGCATACTGGGGAGTGCGTGTGCACAAGGTCACGGCCACATACCGCAGCTGCCCACGCTAGACGTCCGGTTGAGTCCAGGACATTAAGAATCTTTCGTTTCCATGACATTATTTATTTGTTTTGTTAGCGTAGCCCCTAGTCTCAGAGCTACTTGGATTTGTGTTTTTCATGCATCTGTACAGCTGTGCACACAGAGTAAAATGTCCAGTGCTAGTTCAACTCTTACAGTGTTAATAAAAATATAGCGGTGATTTTTGTGTGATTTTTTTGAAGGAAAAAAAATAAGCATACAAAGAGATGAAAATAGTAATTCATGTCATGTGTAAGATTATATTAATGCATGAATTACTCATGCATCACACACACATACACATAAAACAAACACACACACACACACACACACACACCAATAGTCTTGCATATATACAAGCATATGCAAGCAGACATGCACTCTCACACACACACACACATGCACACACAAATGTGGTGAACAAACATACAAAATCCGTACCTGCGCATTTGCATGCCTGGATATCAGTCAAAATGAGGTAGACTAAAGGTTGGCAGGAAGCGTCAGTGAAACAGGTGGCAAGGAGGTTACCTCAATAATCAGCGATAATATCATCGGTCTCCCGTCCTGACAGCACGCGTCGCTGTCTGCTCGCGGAGGAAAACGGTGCGTCCCCAGCATGCTCTGGGGGAGGGGGCTGAGTGTAAAAATAGCCAAGTACAACTGAGCTTAAAGGACAGCTACTTAAAATCGCCCAGGCCAAACGTTTAGTGCCCAAGCACGTGGTGCACCTGACATGTTCCGTTGCCTGACAATGCCGTCCCTGCCGCACCCCTGAGGCGTTAGAAGACACCGACCCTAACATGGCTCTCCGGTCGTTTGTCTGCGTCAAGATACTGTGACGTTTTTAAAAGTCTGAAACAAAAAAAAATTATAAAAAAGAAAACAACAAAGAAGTAAGAGGCTAATAAATTAGTCAAGAAACCCCTGATACAATTAAACAGTGCATGTCTGTACGCGGCTGACTAACTGGGTAATGAGCCCTCAGCAGTTTAAATGGTATATATTTTTTAAATCTACAGTCAAATTTTAAACATTTTTGGTGTGAGATCACAAATATGTGATTAGAATGTTCTTAACTGAACATTCTAATGCTGATGTCACAATCACTACTGGTGATTAGGAGCAATGGAGTTCTAGAACACCGACTTTTGAAAAAACAGTCCAAAAGAAACCTACTCTTCAAAAGGGTTAGGTAAACGTCTAATGGTGACTGTTAGGGAGAGGAGAGAAAGAGCTAAAGATAGGGAAGGGAAACGCTGTTAAGTGGCGCTGCTATAAATCTGTGTGAACCCGACGCCATCTGAGCGAACGCACGCGACCCAGAAGAAAACTGAAACACCGCATCGCACCGGCGTCCTGCAGGTCTCCTTTGAATTCTTTCCCCTTCCTCGTTATGCGTTTGAACTTTCATGCTTTGGATATGCACATCAAACAGAGATTTTTTTTTTCTTTTTTCTGGGGGTTCATGCCCATGCTACAGCTCAACATTGCGTTCAGATGGGGAGGGGGGTGGTGGGGGCAGGGGGCGGGGAACGGGGGGAGGGGGTGTGGTTAGGGAGGAACTGAATGGACAGAATCTTGAGTGGAGATATGAGGGGGGTGAAGGGGTTTAATGCATCTAGCATCATAAAAATGCCAGAGCTCCAGTGAGCTACATGGATATGCCCCCCCCCCTCCACCCCAAGCTTCAGTCAGCTTTACTGCTTCAGATGCCTCTGCCAAGACCCCAATCAGAATGATGGAGACCAGAGGAAATGACTTATTTCCTTGTAACTCCAAACCTGCAGTGTGTATTTCTCCCTCAGCCTTTAAGGGGGATTGGGGGCGGGGGGGTAGAGGTGCTGCGTGGATTGGCTTCAGGATCCTGCTGAATAGGACAGAAAAGCGGTTGTGGGACTGGCTGTTCTTTGGGGGTACATCTGAATCCCAGCACATGCATTCATTTCCTAGTGCTAATTTTTTCCTCCCCACTGATGTCATATTTTGCTGTATTTTAGCTTTCATACCAGGTCATATGCTGATTATGGTTTTACCGCACACTTTAACAGAGTACATTACGTACACAGTAAAATTATCAGTGTTAATTTTACTCCAACATGAGTTTCCATGAGTTCAGGGAGGATCAAATGTACTCTGTCATGGTAAAATATACTCATCCAGAGTTAATTTAGCACTGAACATTTTACTGTGTGCTGAGCAAACACACCATAAAACAGGTAAACAAAAAAAAATACAAATACGAATACAGCCATAGATTCATATTTGAAACTTTATGTGTGAAGTGTATGCAGTTACATATGAAACATACAAATTATGAATAAAGGTTGGAAACAATTGCAGAAATGTAACTGAAATTTATCTGAAAATTAGACGTGTAAGCTTCAAAGCTTTCTCTGACTGCAAGTAAAAATATAACAAGAGACAGAATCAATTACAAGGAGTACCGCTAGCCCGATAAGATGCACGATAGCTATCGTGGTGCTAGCACAAGCCCGTGTGCAGTTAATTCCCTCTTTAATCCCCTTTGCAATCAAAGCCTCGTAGTGATCAAAGTTGGAGATCATCTGATGTGTAGCGGTACCCTTTTCTCTGCTCCGTTTCGAGCGGTCTGATCCGTCCCACTCCGACAGAGCTCTAATTCTTAATTTAGGTCCACAGGTGGCCACCGTGCGCCCCTCCGACCCCAGAAACCCCTTTTTTTGGATGAACGCGGGGTTTTAAATAAATGATTTATCTTCATCTGCGGAAAAAAAGCAGAAACGCCGTCAGGCCGCGGGATCTCCCACAAAGCGGAGAACATGTAACGTGGTATTCTTGGGAACCATGAGGAACACACAAACAGACCGCCCAGGCGTGGAGATCGGCAGATTAAATCAGCCTGCGGTCTTCCAGCCTGTGGACAGAAGGGGGGGGGGGACCGCACCGAAGATCTGCGCCAGTCTGTTTATTTCTTCCTAAATTCCCTGTGAGTTACAGTGCCTCAGACGCGTTTCGTGTTTTACGAGCGCGCTGAGCAAGGCTAATGTTTGGCCTGAAATAAAGGCCTTGTCACAGCAAAGGGGGACGCGGTGAGATATAAAGGTCTAAATAAGGAGACCTGCCCCCCCCCCCCCACCCCCTCCGTCCCATGCCTAATCATTCTCCCAAACGGCCTTATGCGGTTAATCACGCGCCCCTCTCCTGCATTATGCCATTAATTTCGATGGAGGAACACTGGAGGACACGGTATAGCTTCCAGGACGGACCGGGAATAATTGAAAGGTTTGCGTCGGCTAAAAAGACATCCGCGAATGACGGCAGAAGAAGAAGTGGAATAGTGTTTCCGTGGCAATTCCGGTGGCCTTGGCTGGTTTTATGTTACAGCGAGGAAACCGAGCGTCTGGCTGCTTCGGAAGCAACGATATCGCCCTTTGAAATATATCAGAAGGACAGATTATGAAACAAATTATTTCCCTTACTGGAAAAAAAAAACGTGTTAAGTAAGTAATCTTTTTGGCATTATCTTCACAGAGAAAAAAAATGAAAAAGGAAGCTCTGGATTCAATAAACAAAAGGTGTCCTTGTAACTAATTGTTTTCCACCAAACTCATTTTTCCTAATCATAGTTTGGCCAGTTTTCAAATCTCCAAAACCAACTCTTCAAACTGCGTTTGTGAATAAAAAAGTGAAGATTCACGTTTAATTATTCATCGTAATAATGTTATTAGTAAGTATTATCTCCGGACATAGCAGTCGCTAATAGACTTGACTGCAGTTATAACCACAAATTTGTCTTTTTGCCACAAAGGATAGTTCAGCTTAAGCTTGCTGAGCCAATCCAGATCTATTAAACTAAAATAACATAAACAGTAATGCTACAGTGTGTTTTTAGACATGTATTTAAGCTGAATGGAGCAGCCCAACTAAAACACACAGTATTACAGATTGCGGTGCATTCCTGGCATGTAGCAGATGCTCAGATCCAGAGCCACTAACAAAGGCCTCATCTTTACCCATCAGAAGAAGATGGGCCACTGGCAGCATTGAGAAATGCCAGTAGGCACATTAACAGTCATTGGCTGTGCCCCGTAGCTGATCAAACCAATCAGTATTGCCAATTAACCCTTCAAGGTGTAAGTTCACGAAAAAAAATTGTGATTAGAATTTTCATAACTGAAAGTTCTAATTGCTGATGTCACAATCGCTACCGGTAACTGAAAACAATGAAGTTCTAGAACACCGGAAAAAAAAAAAAACAGCAGCAAAGAAAGGAGCTAATGCTGGATGACCCTCTGAGACCGGGGTGGGGAGGTGGGGGGTGGAGCTGAATGGGGGGGGCTGAATTGGCTCAGTGCAGTGGCTCAGCTTTCAGCCCCCCGGGAGCCAGGTGATGAGCTCCTCTGTAAACACGGCGAGCCAGGACGAGCGTGGAGCCCTGGAGGGCCCCGGCCTTCTGAGAGAGAGAGAGAGAGAGAGAGAGAGAGAGAGAGAGAGAGAGAGAGAGAGAGAGAGAGAGAGAGAGAGAGAGAGAGAGAGAGAGAGAGAGAGAGAGAAAGAGAGAGAGAAGAGGAGAGAGAGAGAGGAGAGAGAGACAGAGAGAGCAGAGAAGAGAGAGAGAGAGAGCGCGAGAGAGAGAGAGAGACAGAGGAGAGAGACAGAGAGAGAGAGAAAGAGTGACTAGCTGAATCCTGAGCCCTCGTGGCGCCAGGGGAGCGGGGGGGGGGGAATGCCCCGACACGTTGAGTAACTCCTCCCCCAGGGGCGCAGAGGGTGCGGTGGACGTGGTCGTCAGGCCCCATCACTCCAGCTGACGGCGGATTAAACTGTGGTTTACGTGTGAAAAAACGCTGGAGGTTGTTTAAACTGGCTGGCACTCGAGCCACTGCCTTTGAAAATCCCCCAAAAAACAACCTGCAATTAAACATGTGTGCTTTATAAGCCTTAAAATACACTGTGGCTATTGTCATAGGCATTGGTCCACAGTCTGTTTCCAGAAAGTTCACATTAATGTTCACAACAGCCCAAGACCCCTCAACCCAGCTTAACCCTAACCCTAACCCTAACTCTAACTATCTCTAAGCCTAAACCTAAGCCTAAACCTAAACTTCACTCTAAATCCAAGTCAAACTCTAAGCCTAACCCTAACGCTAACTATATCCAAGCCTAAACCTAACTCTAAGCCTAAGTCTAACTCTAAGCCTAGGCCTAAGCCTAACTTTAAGTCTAACTCTAAGCCTAGGCCTAAGCCTAACTTTAAGTCTAACTCTAAGACTAAGCCTAAGCCTAACACTATCCCTAACCTTAACAGTAACCCTAAACCTAGCCCTAACTTTATCTCTATGGTATTCTGCTTTGAACTCCATGGTGACATTCCCCAAGGCTGCACATTAAAGCTTGGAGCTCGAGGTGTCCGTTACAGGAGCTCGCTCTTCACCCCCCCTGGCCAAACTCGCATGCCCTGGACGTGACCCAACGGCTGCCTCACGAATTCAAGCTTCCTCCTGTTTTACGTTTTAGCTAATTGATATGGATTTATGTCATTGTTCTTTCTTTCTTTCCAGAAAGCGATCGTTTAAATGCTTTTGAAGTCAGGTGTCAGACTCTCGTGTGTATTCTGCTGCTGCAGGTCACAGCGATTTCCCCAATTTTTCCCACCAATGCCTGCCTTGGCCTTGAAGCTCCCATTAAGACGGGACAGAACATTCTGCAGCTAACCGCAGCAGGCTACAAAAATAGCCCAAAACGTCTGGCGTTTCTTTGCATCTAGCTGCTAAACGTTTCTTTCAGCAAATTCACTCGTAAGGAAGTGAAATATTCACCGAGCGATATTCATCTGTTTGCATTTTGGAGTCCCGGCATTGGTTTCCCCGAGACGGGAACAGTTTCGATGACATAAGGATGAAAACAGGAGAGACTAAAGAAAACAAAAAACTTGGTTTTTGAAAAATAAAGTCGCCGGTAATTTAAACCATATTCCTACTGGGCTCCTTGTGCCAATCTGTCTCATGTACCTAGGGAATTTTGGAAAGAATGCCCTGCCTAAAACCACTGGAGTTCAAGACAAAAGCTCAAAGTCAGCATTGCGAACCACAATCACCTAATCAAAGTCAGTTTTACCAGGAAAGCTGGAGGATGTGCGTATGAACTAATCCCACCTTACACAGGGCCGGTACTGAGCGAGACTCTAAGCCAGCGTATTTTGAAGGGAAAGGTGGGAAAACGTCCAGGCTTGAGCTGAACTGATGATGAAAGTGTCTCAGCCACGCGGGGTTTCAAACTGACATTACGAGCTAGAATATGGAAAATATTAAATGAATCGCTCAGTCATAAATCAACTAAACCCCTGGTATTCATGCTCAAATTGTGCTGTTATGTGCGTCCTAACACTGAGAAAGGCATTCTGTTTCACACACACATACACACACAGAAGAAAGAAATTAGTCAAAAGGTCTTAGGATGTCAAGGTTAGCTGTGTTTGTTCACATTCATAACACATTATATAACCCCAAACAGAAAACTTTTGAAATGTCCAAAATTAAAATGGACATAACGCATCCTCTAATTATTCCATTATTCCAAACATACTGGTAATTGTTGGCTAAGAATGGCCTTTTGCCGACACCTCAATTAATTGCATGTTTTGTGATCGCGGTGTGTCGATGGGTCAAGGCGTTGAGCATAAGTGTGTGTGAGGTATAATGGTATTATTTTTGCCTTTCCGTTGTCACTGGTTACATCAGTATGTTGAAATCCTCTGATTATACATCCTGATGAAAACATATGTGGACAGTGTTCTTTCTTCTTTGAAAAGCCCAAATTAAACATATGTGTAGCTTAAACCCGAAATGACTGATGACACTCTTATTGAGAGCATTTAAGATGAATATTTGTATCAGTCACTTTGTTCACCTTCAAATAACCAGACTCCCAGCACAAGATGCAGACGATGAAGTAATAAAATGATGTCTAGGAATAATTTGAGGAGTTATACAACCATGGGTAGCACGGTAGCTTTACACACAAAATTTTGGGGGGGACGGGGTTATGGAAGAATGGAAGGAGAAAAAGGGGGTATCCTGAATGACCCCGCCCCTAACAAGGGGGATGAGGGTGAATGGCCAATCAGCACGGACCTTCCTCTCGCCGCTTTGTTCTTTGGAATCAGACAGATCTCTGTCACATCAGAGATGGTTCCGTTACCCAGAAACCCCATCGCCTGTCGCCGGAGCCCCGCCCTAACCCCGCCCTTCCTCCCCCCCGGGGCCGCGATCTGTCTCGCAGCGGGAATCGGCGGGTGATGCCGCGCTCGAACGCCGCGTGTCTGATAAGCCGGGTCTGTCCGCACCGGCGTCCGGCGGGTCCCACAACCAGCGCCAATCCTCTGAGTCATCGGCCTCTCCGTCGGCCCCCCGGCCCCCGCACCGTTCCCACGGCGACTCGGATAAACATCCCCTTTCTTGGCTGTCTTACCATGGCCGAGCACTGGGGGGACCCCATGAGGAATCCACCCCTCGCCCCCCTCTCTTGTCCTGCTATCGTTGCGGGGGTCCCCAATATTACAATGATTTTTTTCCCCTTATTTTAACCAGCCAGTTCAATTGCAAACTCGCAATTTTCAGTGAAAGTACAGTGTAAATTATATTTATCTTATGTATGTGAATCCATGTGTAAAATTGAACATTTAAAACTGTTGTACATTTAAGTAGGATGACTCTCAACTCATTCTAAAGCTGAGAATGCTTGGAGCTTTTTATCAGTAACATTGTATTCATTCATATTTTTTTTGCTGTTGAACTACACCTGCTCTGTCAGTCATTCATTACTCCCATTACCCACAGTCCATTTCTTTCAAAGTAGAATTCTTAGTGGCAGTGGGTTCCATTTTTAACATCTACGTATGTCATAACTCAACTGAGGGATGACCATGTACATGACATGTGCACTTACGCATGTGTGTGTCTGGGGGTGTGGATCTGTGTGTGTGTGGGTGAATCTGTGTGCAGGCGTGCATGCATGCATGCATGTGTGCAACAGCTAAATGTTACATTAGTTGACAAATAAATCAGTTACAATGGTTCTCTGCTGATAAGCATATGTCCAACCCCTCCTTAGCAAAAAGGAACATGTCCACACCTGGATACAGAATGCCAACAGTGGCTATAAATAAAAATTACCCATAATGCACTGCTGGTTACGGCAGCTCTTTCAGGCAACACGTGTCTGTTGGTGTCGCGTGGAGTACAGAACTTGCGGACTGAATGTCAGGTTTGACCTTTGACCTTATGCTTGTTGTCGTTAATTTATGGAGAATGGGCAGGCTGTTTAGCTGACTCCCCACCCACCACCCCTCCGACCACCCCCAGTGCAGGCATTGCATTATCGTTCAATTAAAAGAGGATTTACAGAGTTTGAGGACTACTAATATTGTAAAAAGAGGTGTGTGACAATTTGTTGATACTTTCATTCATTGATCACAGTTTGTTTAGTGAATATTTTCATGAAATTATTGCTGAATTCATGACAAACACTTGGAACCATATAAATATACAGTGTATTCGGAAGCAATATTAAACAAGTTCCTCAACAAACATAAAGGCCAAGGTTACATTTTGAAGAGCTTAAACTGTTCGCCCCCAAATGCCTACCGCTGCATGTTAGTTTAATAAAATACCTGTGCACCTGTTTGCACGTAATCCTATGTTGTACTTTCCGGCACCTTCTATCATACCGCTGTTGTTTTATTTGTTGTCGCAGCAACCAAAGGCATGCGTTTTGTGGATCCCCTGGGCGCTCTGTGTGCTTTGGGGACCGTGCTGTGGGGTACTGTTTCTTTTTCTGAGCCCCTGTTCACAGTGGGAGTGCCACATCGCGGTTTTCAAACAGGTCACGACTGTAAATCACCTGGGATGGAAATACAACCCCCCCCGCCCCCCCCCACTCCCGCCACACCTCCCCCCCCCCCCCCCACACACCAGCCCCTTTGTTTTTTTAGGGGATCATCGCGGCCCCTGCCAGGTGTAATTAAATGGCGTTGAGGATCATTGTGGAGTTAAAGAGTGATGCTATAAATCTGGACGAGCGGTTTTTATAATTATTATTAGCATTGGCCGGCTGAGAGGACCAAACACATGTTCCCCTGGACTGGCGCGTTACAGATGGCAGCGACACTCTCTGACAGATCTGGAGCAGTGAGGGAGCGGGGGATGGGCAGACAGCATGAGGGGGACCCTCTGGCAGGTGGGGGTCACATGTATTTGGCCGTTGGGTGGGGGGTGGGGGGGGGGAGGGACACGTCGACCAGCTAGCTGACATTGTATAATCTCTCGTGGGGGTGGGGGGGGAGGTCGGTTGCAGTCCTACTCTATGCAGCAGGGTCCTAACCTTCTTCTCCCTCTTTGCTCTGCTTATTTTAAGCCTGACATATGCTGCAGAGTTCTATGAAGTAATCACTTAACCCTTTGAAGATCAGGGGTTTTTTTTCCTTCAAAATTCTAAGTCAGTGTTCTAGAACTCCATTGCTCCATTGCTGTTACCAGAAGTGATTGTTACATCAGCACTAGAATGTTCAGTTAAGAATGTTCTAATCACGTATTTGTGATCTCACACCTTAAAGGGTTAATAAAGTTGCACCTTCACCACCAGAAATTACTGAGTTTGGCCCAATACCTTGAAGATTTCCATTTGATTAATGTCGTATCTACATTATAAACGGAGCGTGAATCTGCAGCGAATTTACAGTGAAATATCTTTATTTTTTAAAATATATATTTGCCAGCGTAATAATAATTTAACGAACTCCCATTTGTTCCAGTTTGGCAAAGTGTTATTTCCTGTGCATGAGAAGATTTAAATTCTAACCGCTCTATTAAAAAGCAATAGACTTTTTATTTACTCTCCTTTTAACGTGCGATATTGATGTGTTCATTAAATTCAAAACTGTGAGGCGCCCGCCAGAGCGAACCCGATAACCCTTTCGGGCAGATATATCTCCGGGCTCGCCTATAAAATTTCTCCTGACAATTTGATGAAGCCAAAATTATAGCATCTGCTGCATGTGAGATCTACCAGCAGATAGCAGTGGCACATGGATTTTACACCCTGTCTGTATCTCCTTCTGACATGTGAGTGATATACAGCTAGAAACCACAGACGTAAGTGTTGGATTGAACAAGCTGTTGCACATGGTTTAGTGGTTTTTTTTTTTCCTATTAACTTTACTATAAACAGTGTGTGTGTGTGTTTGCACATGCATGTGCATGTGTGTGTGTGTATGTGTGTGTGATAGATACTGTAGATTAATAGATATATAGATATTAAAACATGTACAGATCATGAAGAAAGAATACATGACATTGGATCTGGAGAATGAGAAAATGCAATTAGGTTGTTACAAATGATTAATATCTGCACCTTTGAACTCAGGAAATAGTTCACCCAGGAAATCAACAGTATGTGTCTGGTTCATGGCAGAGGGGAAAAGAACAAGGAGAAACTGGGGATGAACTGTGCTGTTTGCACCCCTCCACAGTGCTGAAGCGACGCTATACTTCCATGTTCTGGATTCACTGACATCAGCAGTGCACATGCTTATCATGAGAGCATCGGATGCACCCAGCTCAATGCATGGTGCTCTCTCTCTCTCTCTCTCTCTCTCTCCCTTTCTCTCTGTCTCTGTACTACAATACTTTTTTTTCTTCTTTTCTTTTCCTTTCGGTTTTCAGCTTTAAAGTACCCTTTATGGGAACGTGTAGCAGTCTAGTTAGTTTCCAGCGTGTCCGCTTCCTGATGATGTAAGGGGACGTCTGCTAAGCGCTGATTTACAAGCGGGGGGGGAGATAAGACAGCGTCCCCCTGGATCGCGCGCCCACCCCCCCCCCCCCCCTTTAAATCATGCGCTCGCTTTTCCGCAACGCCAGCAGACCCTGGGCTCTGTACACGTCACACCGCGAGACCCGCGAATGTTTTCCAGCGCGTTTGGGAATGGCATGTGCAAGAAGGTCACAAACCCGCACGGCCTACAATCAAACACCCCCACGCTGTCATGATTAAACAGAGTTTGGGGGGGGGGGGGATGGCGCTATATATATATAGAAAGCCTAATAAACATTTACGAGCTCATCTTAAGCCGGCCTTTGTGTTCAAACGGGTCGACGATTATTCCCATCGTTCTGGCGGCGGTGGCCGATTGGACTTCGAAGCTGGCTCCCGCTGTTCCTGCCAACACAAAGTCAGGGCAGTCCCTTCCTGTGGTTTCGGCCAAAAAGCTGATCACCCCCCCCCCCCCCCCCGCCCCGTTTCAGCTGTCCAAAATATCACACCGTAAAATTCTATAACCCTGATAATAAATGCATTTTACAGCCTTTGACAGGTCTTACTATTGTTATTAACAGACCTATATCTACTTGCTCATTAAAAATGATTAATAATTAAGATGACTGTTTAAACCTTTCCAATGAGCGTACCAATACCATAAAATTCCTGGCAATGGGCACAGAAGTATCGTACTATCCTTAAATGTGTGATGATATGATTGATGTAAGTAAGTATGTGCCCAGATAAACAGAACAGCAGGTGGGGGATCCCTCATTGCCTTTGGGGGGAACGTAGCCACTGTGTGATGCATCACGATCAATATGAGAAGTTTTTTTTTTGTTGCATGGGCCAAATGGTCCCCCACAAACAGCTGTACACCCATAAATAAGTCATTGTGGGGAAACCCTTACTTTCTTCCCATTGCTCCACTGGTTTCATGATTCGAACGGCCTGAATACATGCTAAAAACTATCTTACTTATAATGAACCTCCCACCCATAAGTTGTGCTGGCTGCCCTTCCTTGGCTGTCGAAACCTGTGCAATGTCCTGATTATGTTTGAAATGGAATACAAACCTTCCTCCGCCATCTTGGACTGGGTGTGAGAAAGGGTCAGCCATGTTAGAGCGACTCCCCATTTCTCAATCAGCCCGTGCAACAAAGCACGCAGCCTTCCCTGCAAAAGCTCCTCTAAATGGACGGGGGGGGAGACTGGGGAATTGCATCCTCCTGGTATTACAATCACAACAGAAGATTGATTGCGTTATGGTTTTTAAAGCCAATTAGCGTCCTGGCCGATAGCAGCACTCATCTATCTTCCGGCCAGTAAATAACCAAAATTGACAAAATAACCAAGTTTGGCCTAATGACAGTGGACGCCGCCTTTGTTTCTAACGATGGTCATTAACCTCTCCGTGGCTAACTAATAGCATCTTAATTAATTTGTTTCAAAGGGGAGGTTTTCAGTGAAATTGGATTATATTAATGGGTACTGGATATACAACAAGGATCAGGCTCCGTTTTTTTGTGTCAGTTTCGTGTGTTTCATTCTTTATGGGATCACCTGCAGGATGGTTGATCTCCAGGAATAGGTTTGGTTGCCGGTGGTCTAGAGTAATCATTCAGTGCTAATGATGGCTAATTGCACTTTTTTTGGAAGTAGTTGAAATAACCAAACTTAAAACTTTATTGGCTGTAATTCAGTAGCTCCCACCAAGTAACTGCATTATCTGTCATTACCACTAGATGACACCAACGTAGCAAATTAGTCTTCAGTTCTTTTAAAAAAAACTAATTTTAGGTATTTAATGCTTAATGTGTCATATTGCTATGTTATGATAATATATTGTTATATATTCACCTATTTTTATTTGATAAAAGCTATAGTGTATGTGTATCAGAATAATTTGGAGGACAGGTTTTCAGAGGAAAACTTACGGACATCTGTGATATCTCCTCTTCGCTGCAGAGTTTAAAAGTACATTTCCTGTTGAATTTCTCCATGCAGGATAAAGCATTGTTTGAAGCAATGCCATACAATATTCGCATGCTATGCATGAAGAATATGGAAAATAATCCCCCAAAAGGGTTCTGGATACTTGAGTCACTGATTGCAGGATTTATAGGTGCAGCTACATGGCGGGGTCACTTTTCGTGATTATTATGAGTTATTGCTGTAGAGTGTTAAAGGTGGCCCAGCAAGACTGTGTTCTTCTTTCTGTTCGCCTGCCAAACCCAGAACCTTCTGGAAACAGATCTTTGGCATTCTGCTCCCGTAATCGTTTCCTTAAATGGACGAGGACCTCCCAATGAACCGAGCGGCCATTGCAGCCCCTGCACTCCGAACATCGTAATGCTCTAATTCATCTGACCCCGACAGATATCATTTCATATTTCTTTGCTGGATCCTGCAGATACCAAAGAGGAAGCCTTTGAGTTTTTAATTAAATTTCAGGAAGAAAAAAAACAATAATGAGATGGATGGGAAAAGGGAGTAAAGAATATTAATAAAAACATATTGCCATCCCAGAAGAGCAGAATAAATCTAGTGATTCTGTAATTTTCCTCTGCATCGTACATTTCAGAGCTTGTTGCAGTAGTCTTGTGGTTTTAAGAAAAGAAGCAGACAGAAAATTTGGAATTACCTGGGATTTTGTTTTATTTTTATGTTTGTGCCTTTGAAACACAATATCAAAACCCTGACACTCATCAGTACTTGCTTGCATATGAAATCTTGTCTTATCATTATTATCTTAAAGCAGCTATATTTTGTCTATTTGCCCATATATTATGCAGCGTTGCAACATCTTTTTTTATCTTGCTAATATATTCTGTTTCAATATATCGGTAATATATTCCATGAGCCTCAGCACTTGTAGCTGTAAGTCTAAAAAGGTTCAGAGAGCCTGAATGAAAGAGCAAATTCCTGTGTGTTGACTAGTGTCTGCAAATGTTATCAGGGCAAGGCAATGCGTTCCGTCAATTTTCATTTGCATTGACATTTTTTTGGTGGGTCTCGGAGCGCCACGGAGTGAGGTAATCCTCGCTTCGGTGCCAAGCGCACACGGTTAGCTCGCGCATCAGGAACGCCAACGGCAGATTAAAGTCAACACGTCAATCTTTCCGCACGCTAATTCCATTTTAAGTGCGCCTAATCCAAGTTTCCTGTTAGTCACAGTTAATGCAAAGACGCCAGGTTTGGTGTGTCTCAGCGCTCGGAGCTAGTCTAATTCACGGGTCGCCATGGCACTGTTTTTTTTCAGCGGATTGTTCTGGAAACATAAGCAACAGATTTTGGACGTTCTGGACGCGGTGATGAACCATTTCCTGTTTATGCCGAAAAAGTTTGAGTGTTTGAATCTTCATCGCAGGACAGACAAAATTTTTTTCCTATGGTCAGAATCAGCATAAAATTAAAGCCACAGCAGTTAAATTATTTTATGCAGTGCAGTAACCTCATGCTGAATAATATATGCTTATAATAAATATATTGGAGTGATGAAATCACATCAAAAAAGATCTAGATATATATTATGTTTACCTTTCAAGCTGGAGGACATATTGCAGTACCCAGAAAAATGTTGAGAGAGGGCCAGATTTACTTAAATGAATGTAAGGCAAAGCAGCAAAGGATTCTCCAACCCTTTGTTCACTAACAACATACCTTTCAGCATATTTATCATGCCTGTGTCATTTCCCTTGCTTACTAATTACTGGGAACAACACAGTACATGTGGGTGGGGTATTTTACATTTTTATAATTAATTATTATTAAAAAATCATTACCAAGTTGCCTGAACTCCTCTTTGGTCAAACAAAATGGTCAAACAAATGTTCAGATTGCTTCCGTTGACTGACTGTGGGAATGGCCGAACTGTTTAAACAGTGAGTCGATAGCAGGTCAATAAATGACACTGATTGATTACTATGAAAGTCTGACAGGGGAAAGCAAATTTTAGAAAGCCACAATCGTGGCATTGTGTGTCCGTACCGGAACTCTGCAACTCATTTGGCCCTAGATAAATTTAGACACTAGTCCTGTACAAAAAAAAAATAATAATAAATAAATCACTGGGTGATCTAAGCTGGGTGATCATGTTTCAGGAATGAATTCACATGAAACCTGCGGGGCTGAGGTAGAAAGTGCGGTGTGGAATTAAAGTCGCATTACATTTTATCATAAAGGAATGCTGCATTGTTTTTTTGTTTTTCTTAAGCCTCACAAACAATGCCTCTTTGATTAGGATGTGAGTGTGAGGCTTTGTACCAAGAAAATGTTTCCTATTACCAGTTCAAGAACTTCACGCAGGAAGTGGGTCATTGGGGAACATTATGGTATGGTATGCTCTTCAGCTACTGTACTCTATTGTACTCGACACACGTAATTATTCTTCCCTTCTCATTTACAGCTTAGTTTTCTTTTCTGTTATTTCTGCTGTGCAGTACGGCACAGTGGTTAGGGAACTGGGTTCGTAACTCTTGATTGGCAGCTGGGTCACTGCTGTTTTACGCAGAGCATAGCCTGAATAGCCTCGGTAAATATCCATCTGTATAAGTGGATGGAATCACAAAGAACATACAAACGTCACACAGAAAGGTCCTCAGCCGGGATTCAAACCAAGAACCTTCTTGCTGTGAGGCCACAGTGCTACCCACTGCAGCACCGTGCTGCCCCATAATAATAATAATAATAATAATAATAATAATAATAATAATAATAATAATCAGTGAAATCATAAGAGCGTCTGCTAAATGTTAGGTAATGTAGAAGTAAACTTTTGTTGGTCATACTTTTGGTCAGAATGTAAGCATATTTCTAATTTAATGAAGACACTGATCTTACCCTCTTTTTTTGCTCTCTTTCCTCTGCAAAATGAAATGTTTGTTTTTTCTTCCCCTAAATGTATTCCTGGGGAGTTCCACAGCCTTGATGACAGTTGCAGTGATGGCCATATGCGTTATGATTTACGTTTTCATGTTACGAAAATAAACCCGCTAAAATTATCTTCCATCTGGCTTCCCAAGAAACATGTATAAGTTTGTGAACCGAACACACACGATTAGATTTAATTACAGCGCTTTACGATCAGCCCTCTGAGTTCCTAAAATTCCCCAAATCACTCTTAACGGTCGGTGCTTCAACGTGAAAAAGACCACTGCGCTATGCTGACTAATTTAATGGGCTACATTGACATGTGATAACAGACGGTAAGAAGACAAATGTGAGAAATAATATTATTTCCCCATTTTGCTTGTTTTTTTTTACAGGCCAAATCTTTACACAAGAACTGAAAATCCCACTTATATGCTCATCAGTTTGCTTACCTGGCCTCTCCAACCATTTTAATATGAATATATATTTAATATGTGTTTAATATGAAATTCAGAAAATACTTGCACTAAAGGGTTCTGGGTAGTGTAGTGGGTAGTTCGGAGCAGTTGGAGTTGTGATGTGCATGAACTACACACGTGTGATTGTGTCACATGTGCTGGGTTGGTGACCGTGTGATTGGCTGTCCGCTGAGGCCGTAGTTGGACAGAACTTGCAGACAGTTCAAACTATCAAAAGTCCAGTATGTGAGCATGAGAATGCCCGTTGCTCCCGGTTACTTAACAGGGCAGTTTGTGGTCTGTTTTAATGCATGTCTTACTTTCCATAAGAAAAAAAAAATGCTACTGTGTTTATTTGTTGGGACTCACCATATACTAAACATTAGGAAAGAGCAGAGGAAGGAAGTGACATCATAAGACACAGAGTGGCCCACCAGCAAACAGTAGGTTGCTATGGCGCTGACTGGGCTCTACTGTCTGAAACATCATCCACAGCAGCCAAAGGTTAAATTGAGCAAAAAAGGAGGAAACTCTACGTCCCAGACATGCATATAATGCATGAAGCATGGCCAAAAAAAGCCCTTCAGCTGCCTGGGAATTTTACATTTTTTAATTTTTTTTTTTTGCATCGGCATACAGGCAAGAGAGGTGGAGAGAGGGAGGAAAAATAAAAGAGAGGGAAAAATGAAAAAAAGATCAGAGGGATGGTGACACAGTGTCCCTCAGGGTCCACAATGATGAGTAATGTCTGGCGATTTGTCATCACCCCCCCCCCCATCCCCCCAACCCCCCAACCCCCACCCCCCCACCCCTCCAAAGGCCTTTATCAGTCATTCAGGGGTTAGTTACAAAGAAATGTGTCTATCAGTTACAAGGACATGGCTTTGCCGTGCAAGAAAAAAACAGGACCAAACTGTGGTCAGCCTGGGACAGGGAGAGGAAGCCCTCGCCTGAACAGCCCGTCTGGCAAAAGCCTGCAATAGTACATGTACCCTCACTGATTAGATTAGTAATTATTAATGGCTCAGTCTCTGCTGGGAGGTGGGGGGGGGGGTCATTCTCAGTTTAATTCTACTCTCAGATAACTTTCAGAGTCTGCGATTTTCATTGGAAACAGTATCCCCCCCCCCCCCCCGATAAGACTTTTAGTCATCCTGTTCAAAGGGTGAGGTGTACCATAAAATCTGTGATTTTGAGGTCTACCGTATTGCTGCTGAATAAAAAGGGAAAACTTTTCTCAGAAAAAAAAGAATAATAATCCATTTAAAAAAATGATCTTGAATACAATGTGTCCCTATAAATCTGTTTCATTCATGGTATACAGGTATTGATCGGAAAATTTGAATATTTACAATGTAAAGATGTAAATGGCAACACTTCAGACTTTTATTTAAATCTATCTGACCTTGTGTTTTATCAGTGTGTTAACTGATCTGTATATATTTAAAGGGTATATTAGTAACATTGCAAAGAACATTAACAAAGAAGATAATGTATTTGCTTCATAGTTGGTAATCGGGCACCTGAATTGCCAAAGGGTGCTCATTTTAAAATACCTGGTTTGTGTGATGCAGAGATAGAGAAAGAAAAAGAAAAAAAAACACACAGAAGTTATAAACCCTCGGGAGCACGTTCAAGCAAAGCAGATAAGATTTCACCGCCACTGATTTGCCACTATGTACCTGGGCTACGGTTACACACCTGTTCTCTGATAAGGCTGCTCACCTGTCCGGCACTGGAACCCTCTTTCTGTACCTGTGGCAGGCGTCTCAATCACACACCTGCCCGAGCTCTAGAGAAGCCAACTCCAGTGTCGCTTCAGAGAGTGGCTGGTTGACTGCGCAGGACAAGCCCCAGGTATTGATCCATACTAAAAGACATGGGGGGGAGGGGGGTAATAGTGCAATGCAAGCCCCCCTGGTTCCATCCATCTGTGCCTTAAGCAGCTCTGGTTAATGGAAATAAAAAAAGGGCTGGGAAATTAAATTCTGAGATAACATCAAAAGCACATGTACCAGCAGGTCTCTGGTTACGTGAGTTTGCTCTCCAAAAACAGTCACCACCTGCTTGTATTACAAAATATCTCAGGAAATTGCAAACTCTAAAAACGTTAAAGCAGAAAGCTTGATTTCTGTCTTGCTCATTTTCCAAGCAAAAAAAAAAAAAAAAGACTGGTATAGTAAAAGCAATCAACACTCACAATGTTGGAGTCACACTGATGATGTGTTAAAAAAGATAATGTTTTCTTAATGATAATGACAGTGTTTTACAAAGTGACGGTGCATGTTGGAGTGTATGTCACAAGTTTACTTTTAATTACGATGTGCATATCATTTTCTGATCTTTAATATGAGAAATACATAAAACATTTCTAGAAACGAAAGAAACGATTCATCTATAAACGTGCATTCTATATTTTTATAACACAAAAAAACTTTTTTTTTTACCTCATAAGGCTGGGGAAATTCAAATGAAGAGACACGTTGTGCAGGAAAATGCGATACTTACTCAACTCAAAGCTGAGAACATAGCATCATAGCCCTTAAATACACTGCCAATCTGTCTTCCTCTACCCTTACCCCATCCTTAAATCCATGTCATACAAAACAAAACAATTATTATTGAAGCACCTTTTCTGAGCAGAAAGAGCCCGCGCATATCACATTTTACAAAAACCCAATCCCGCCTTGACCGGTACATACCACTATCTCAGTCATCAGGGCAACTGCTGGGGTAATGTCCCTGTGAATGGCAAAAAATGTAATAAAACAAAATACTGTATCCTGGAACATGGAATTCCTCCAGGAGTTACGTAGTGGGGATCGTGTTATGTGTGCCTCTAACCACTTGGCAGCGGTGGTTCTTGGGACGTGAGTACGGACCGGTCAGCTCAGTATTATAAATTTGAGATAAAGAGTTGGAGGTTCGGTTTCAAGTGATGGATTAAACTGACTGTTTAGCCATCTGGGGACCAGTGCACTGTTAATTGCATGCATCTTTCATTGAGGGGTATGGCCATTTGCCATTTTGTTTGTTTCTTTTTTTTTTTGCCCTGGCTTAACTTCAGTGAAGCAACACTTACAGTTGACATGCTGATGACTTGCGAAGATGACAACTATCTTCTGTGGTCTTCTCGGGGTTGCAGGTTTCTTTTTAAGGCAGTTTTTCATTCCCTTCACCTCAATTTGGAATAAGCTTCTGTGTTTCACAAGACCCTGTCAGCTCATTAACACCCATACAAGGAGTGTGTGAACACTCCTGATACCCTTGTCTTTTAGCCAGTGACTATCACACATCCTAAGAGCCACACAGTACTACCAGAGAGCTAGCACTATTTTGAAAAGAAGCCTTGTTCTCATTGATAGCTGGTAACCTGCGGACACTGGCAAAAGGACATAAGAATGCATTATTCAACCCATCATGGTTCATCTTTTATAGACTGTACAGTCTAGAAAATATCCATCATTCTCAAGGGTCTCTGGCCTTTACTACACAACCTGACAAGGTGTTCCACTTTTTTTTTTTTTTTTTGGAAGGGTTTAACCAAGTGGTAATATGAGGAACCCTGCTTAATTTATTCTCACCTTATCCCTCCTGACGCCAAAAATTGTCACACTCCTTCCAGACTGCCTGTTGTGGTCAGCTAATTGCATAATCCTGGGCGCAACCAGATATGTTTTGTTAACAGTCCCCACCGCCCACTCATAGTGAGCACAATGGGAAATGAATATTGTGTTCTGTTCACATACTTAAGTGTTCAAAAGAGTTATTGTTTGGCTGTTAAGACCGACGTGTAGCATTATGGTTAGCGCTTGCAACTGAGGCTATAGGCCTAGGACCCCTGGGTGGGTCACTGCGGGTGTGTCCTTGGGCAATGTCGTTGACTTTCAATTGCCTCAATAAATTTACAGTTGTATAAATGCGTTGAGTGTAAAGTGTGTAAGATTTTGTGGATAAACGTGTAGCAAATAGCTAAATAAATTAATACCAGCTCTTGTTCAAGGTCTTACTAATGGAAATTTTATGGTATCGGTTACCCTGTTTATACAGATACATCACAATGATGCTTTCTTTGAGCTACAGTGCATCGACCTTATGCTTGCACAATACAGCATGCCAATAAAGCCGCCTTGTGTAGCATTGCTACAGTAACAGTATACATAACCAAGGACTGAACAAAGGCTTATTGTTGGGGAAAAAAATTTACTATACCTGTTTTTAGCTTATGAAACATAACTAATCTGCCAAACATTTTTTTTTCTAAAACTGCATCTACATCTGACTACAAATGTGAAAATAGTTTTCCGAAGTGGCACAGATTTGTTTTGCATTTCCGTCAGGTTTGGTGCCGGGCCAAAGAACTAGTGCATACTTATTGCTAGATGTATCTGTAATGCCCTTTAATTACTATAATTTTGTGGGCTGTTGTGCACTAGACAGGCTCCTCTCCAAGCAAAACCAGAATGCCCTATCCCTCAGCGAAACCAAACATTTTTTTTCTAAAAAACCTTCCCTAAGTAAGAGGTGTAAACGCTCCCATTCATGCTCGCTGAACCTGGCCCGGGTGACTCCACGCTCTGTCATTAAGGTCCTCGCCCGAGCGGATTTTCGAATACCTGTTCCGGAAAGAGCGGGCATGTTTACCGCTTTGTTTTTTGTTTTGTTTTTTTCGAAAGGAAACTGAGCAACTGTCACGCTCTCTCGGCATCGCTTCAGTGCCCGCGCCTGGCGGGCACGGCGGGCGAAGTCACCAAGGACTTCTGTGAGCCGTTTAGACGCCGCGGTTAATAACGTCCGACCGACGGAATCGTCTTTAGTCGTGTCTGCGCCGTAGCTTTTTTGGAAACTCCGCGCAGACTGGCCCGCATGCTCCCCAGCCATCCGAGCGTACGGTTTTAAATTGTTTATGTCTGTTGTTGCCATACGGGCGGCTGGTGTCACTTTCGCATTTAACAGACACAGTTCTGAGTTATTTCTTCTGCAGAATGAGGGCCCCTGTTCTTCCAATCCCTCTTCATTTTGTTCTTAAAATTAAGAAAAATTATTTTTTTGCTTTATTTTTGTTGTCTCAAGTACAGTATTTTATACAAGACACAACAAAACATCTATATTAATTTATGTTCATTTTAAACATTTAATATTCAGTTCACTTCAGTCGCTATGTCTTGGCGCTGAGAGAGAAGCAACAGAAATTGATCCTCAGTCAAATATAGTCAAAGTCAAATCGAGGCTTGGCAATATCACAAGTGAACAGGATAACTGAGTTGACAATATCATCTCCTCTGAAGAACTAAATTTCAGGTGAAGCCCACTGTGATTCTGCAGGAAGAACAGTGATGCAAGGAATCACCTGGTTACCCCCCCCCCCCCAAATTCCCAGCTCTCAAAAAAACAAAACACGCTAATATGCCAATTTTCCAAGTTGCTGCGGTGCCAATTCTCTCATTTCGGGTGAAACGGGTAGAAACTTTTTTTTTTCTGCATCCAAGCACCTCAATCAACAGCAAAACACTTCAATTATGCATTTCGGCCTCCCAGAACAGATGTATCACTGAGGCCCCTCAGGCACCTGCTTCACTTAGCCGAAGTTCCTCAGCGTCGACCTTCGTCCCGGGGCTGCCGGCGTTATAAAATTTTAATGCGAGCATATGGATGAAAATTCTCGACAGGGATCTCCTATCAGGAAGCCCTCCCAGGAGAGAACATAAGGAAGCGGCATCATCTCCCGTGGTAAATCAAAGGAGCTTCAAGACCGTTCAAAGACCTGCGAAAGAACGAATTTACAAACAAGGGCTGTTACAGTACCGTGAGGGAATGTCAGTACTTTTTAGGAAGTGATTTTCTGGAGCTGTTTCATCCACATCATTTTTCATTATTTATTCCTTCCTTTCACTCAGTGAAACTAGCTATCTGAGCGGCATTACATTCGAAAACCCCGAAACCCCATATATTCTGAGGTACAAGAAAACACATCAGCTTTGAAGCAATCTCTCATGAAGAAAGCCCAACGGACGAAGTTGCCTTCTATTGCCAAACTGCTTATCAAAAGGTAATGCCACATTTAACACAAATCATGATTTAAAAAAATAAAACGGAAACAGATGCAGCCGATAAAACCAAATCAGACTGGGTAATCTTCAATGCCGCAGAAAAGAAAAAAAAGAAAATGCAGGTGTTTCTGTATCATTATTACAAATGATTTCTTTTTGTTCCTCTTACAGGCTTAATTTGCTTGGTATAGCCTCTCATGTGTAGAATGTGATGGCTATTCGCTTTTCACCAGCAATGAGGCACATTACCAACTGCCATTTTCGTTTAGGAAAGTTCTCCCTCATCCTCTGTTCTCCACACCCTCCAGGGCTGCTCTTTGAACCCCCCCCCCACACCCCCCACCCCCCCCCCCAAAAAAAAAAAAAAAACTCCATGCTGAATCAACACGGGGTGCAAATGTGAACCAGACCTCAGAATCCGGTGTTCCCGTGCTAAGGGTTATTATGGCAGCAGTCCCACTTCCTGCACGCTTGATTAGCATTTATGTATGCAAACAAAGGGATTATGGGAAGGCCCGTTTGGCTTCGCTGGCGAGTCTGGCTCTTTCCTCCAGTACCGTGAAAGCCACGCTGGGTCGGTTTCTATCGTTTTTTTTGGGGGGGGGGTTTTCAGTCTCGCCAGTAACGCATAAAAAAAAAGTGCGGTTATTTTTTTCATGCTGCTAACGCTGGAACCTATTAGCAACAGTCTCTTCCTCCTTTGGGCCCCAGGAAGATGGGACTAATCTTTATCTTAAACATTAACCACGGTAAGTTACGCGGCGCAGGCTTCGTGCCAAGGACAGATGTGGATATGCCGGTCTGCCGCGTACCTAGCCTGTTACCGGCCCGGAAGAATCCGCATATTCGCCGATGCACCCCCCCACCCCCCCCCCCCGCCCCCGCCCCCCCTCGAACAACACCCAATCTTTATTTATTTTTTTTGTCAGTCATTGTTGATGAAACGCCGGAATTCCATTCAGCGCCGTTGTGTTTTCCAAGTTGCCGTGACAACCGACCGAAAAACAGACACACCTGAGATATCGGCTTACCGTAACTACCCGTAAACGATAAGCGCGGGGGGGGGGGGGGGCGGGGGGTGAAAGAGAAAGAAAAGTGAACTGCTTTCAAAGGTTAAGCAAACTTTTTGAGACATACCACGCGCTGGATCTTCCGTGAGAATAATAGGTGGATTGTCTCAGAGGTGCCATTGTTAAAAATTTACCTGGACTGGCAGTTTTTTTGGCATCCACACCTTTCTTGTCTGTGAGCCTGTCACACCTTCGACTGGATGTTTCCCCTTTGTTAAAGATTTTAAAAAATGTCACTTCTTCTAAGAACAAGTTTAATGCTCACTCATAATGCAATACGAGACAGACCAGCTGTCCTGCTCTTCAGTGAAACGGCTTTTCATGGCTTATGAGCGTAACGTTTCAATCAGATAATCTAGCTACTGTACAGTTAACACTGGAACTAAATAAGCATCTAATGCAGTAGATCTTCCATTCTGTCTGAACAGCTGTTAGAGACTAGGATCTTATACACGTCTAGGCACAAGTGCTTCCATTCTGGGAGATTAGGGTTAAATTAAATTCCCAACGGTACAATCTTTTGCTAATTCCTACATATCAGTGGGCTAATCTTTATTTTTACGCTTAAACTGTGGTATCTACGGTTAATACCGGCTTAGTGCCTCTTGTGGATAAGTCTTAGGTACAATACATGCAAAGCTACTATCCGCAATGTTGTCTGAATTATATTCTACTCTTCTTTTACTGTTTGTTTTATAGGTCACATAGAAGGTCTAATGGCCTCAGTCACACAATCTGCAATGACAGAATTTAAAGCTACAGGAATTTAAGATGAACACCTTTCTTTACATTGCATTTTGTACACTATAGCGAACCCCCTTCTCTCTCTCTCTCTCTCTCTCAAACACACACCCACACACACCTTCATTTGTACACGGAGCACATCGCAGTGTGTCTGGCCCAGAGGAGCTGTTCTGTGTGCGTTTAGTACGGTCTGGACCTCCATCATCTCAGTAAAATCAAAGACTGGCAGCGGCAGTGGAGGCTGCCTTGGCTTACTGATGGATGAAATGGCACTCTAGTAAAGTGCACCATTAAGATCAGCTAAAGCCGGCCCATAACAAAGACCTGATGAAATATTGATACCGTTTTTGTCTCCGCTAGTATATACTTTATTTTATTTCCTTCTTTTTTTTTTCTACTTGTAATGCAGAGCCATATCACGACTCTTCTGAGAGTATACGGTCGGACATATCTCAGTGGTTATAATACAGTGTCCAATTTCATTGACGTTCACGTTCAGGTATAGAGATATACACCGGTCATTATGAATGACACCAGCGCGTGAACGATAAAATGAATACTTCGGCGAGGAAGTTCGGGCCCTCTTTCATAAATAAAATACACAAAATGAAATATGCATTCAGCCGCTATGGCAACGCCGCATCCCCGCGCATTACAACTGTACGATTTACTTCATCAGCGCGATAAAGTTCTGCGCGCGGTGACCTCATACATACGCACCGAGTCAATATCCTTATATGGATCATTTCCAGGTAGGCCTGCTGAATTCCCATAACGCACTGGGCTGCTGAACCCGTACGGAGCTGGTGGAGGTTGGCGGTCGGCGGTACAGTAGATCCCATGATGTCATCGGTGTCCTCTGGCCCAAAAATAGCAGCCATGTGGGAACGGGCCTGTTTGTGCAGCCCCTGTCTCCTGCGCTCATGGGTCTGGCCCACATTATCCAGGCCTCTTATTAACAGCAGATACCGCTGGCATCCCGTCCCCCATAATGCCTCCGCCGAAGCCAGCCTGGCTCCCACTGTCCAGATGCAGGCCGCGCTAATTTACATGGCCGGTATCAGTCTTTGGTTGGGCCGGTTTTGAGAAACGAGCACACCCCCCCCCCCCCATACCCCCTCCCCTCACCTATAATCACCACTGCCAGACACAGAAGGCGATGACGTGTTCTGATCTGGAGTCTCGGAGCACGGATTTCAAATTCAAATTTCAAATTTCAAACCGCTTTTTGAGCGGACAATGGCAGTTAGGTTCTCTCGAAACATCGTCGTGCTTTGTCCTGAACTTTTAGTGATAGTAAGTGTTCTTTTTTTGTTTGTTTGTTTTCTAGTTACACATTGCTGAGTGTTTCATTGGTCATTCAAACCAAAAACAGAAAAACACATTGAGAATTTAAAAAAAAAAAAAACAGTCCTCACACTTAAAATGAGTTATGCGAAGCATCAAGGGCGAAACGCCTGAGAGGACTGATGGAATCTAGGACTGCATTTTTCCAGTGAGGAGCACTAGAGAAGAACAGACAAGCCAATTTTCAGCCGTGTAACTGGCAAGTTCATGCGAACCGGGGGCTGTGTCAATAAAGCGGGTTACTGTGAATGTCTGGGTGTGAACGCGCAGTAATTGGCATGTGTGCGAAATAGCATCCCCCCCCCCCCACCCCCACCCCCACCACCCCCACCCTCCAAACACCCCAAAGGACCGCCCCAAGATATCCTGACAGGACAGATTAACATTATCTCAAAATGAGCAAAAGACATGTTAGAGGAAAGCAGCTGTCATCGCCTGCCCAAATCCCCCCCCTTTAAAAACCTCACCATGAACAGTCCAAAAGACATCGCTGGAATGTGCATGTACATGCACACCTCCCAAATTCCTACCAGCCATAATGGGCCTCGCGAAATTTAAGAGACACAAACTGATCGGAGCGGATCAAACGAAACGCCGCGCCAAGTCAACTTTCCCGCCATCGTTCCCACTCACAGCGCCCCGAGACGCCGAGACACATAAATAAATAAATACCATACAAAATTAAAATAAAAAGAGGCCATTTCGCCACAATGCCCTTAATGTTCTGACAAAAAGATATGCGGTCGTGCTCTGCCTGACCCAGATAAAGAAGGCTTTCTTCACGCCTATCAATCCAGCGCTTCTGGGCCATTAGTCCGTCGACTAATGTATGAAAATGCTGGGAGTTGGATGGCTTCTGCTTTCCTTGAGCATGAATTATTTAACGTTTCTCACAATTGCTCTATTATATATATTCATTGCGATGGACCCCCTCCACCCACACACACACACACACACACATACAGTCATATGATACTTTACTAGCCCATTGTAGTCAAAATCATTTGGTTGGTCATTTCCATGCTTTAGAAACAAAAAAAATATCAAAGTAATCATATTTAGCACAGCAGCACATTGTAAAACACTATGGCTGGAGAAAGGAGTGAGTCTCCAGGTATGCTTGTCAGCTGTCTGCAACTCCCCTGTTTATTCTTGCACAGTTTGAGGCAGCTGGCATTGCCAGGGATTTGCGTGACCTTATTGCACATAGATTTTGATACAGCTCAGGCGCAGTAACCTGATCTGTCCCAGTTATCTCACAGAGTACAGAGTACCTTAGCCTTTTAAGGTTTAAGATCACAAATATGGGATTAGAATGTTCTCAACTGAACATTCTAATGCTGATGTAACAATCACTGCTGGTAATTGAAGGCGATGGAGTTAGAATAGAATGCTGGCTTAGAATTTTGAAAGAAAAAAAAAACAATCAAAAAACGGACTCTTCTAGGGTTAAAAAAAAGTCCCAAGTATTTCATTGGCATCTAAACACGAGTTTCTGTGTATCCATAATGCACCTTGGTGTAAAAGTACACTGCTGGCTTGTCATTTATTAAGACTGAGTGCATTTTGTGGCTTTGAATATGCACAGACATAAACTAATCACTCTTTTAACCTGGCATATTCGCAACCAAGACATGAATCTGCATTCAGATGGATTCATGGTGTCATAAATAACATCACTTTATTGCATGTACTTTTCCTGAAAGAATGTGCTACTATTTTAGTTATTTTTTTTGTAGATCTTATCATTTAATTGATCCAGACCACAATGTCCTCCCCCAAACCCCAACCCATCCCATCCCCTTGGAAATAAGAACAAAAATAACCTCTGGCAAGCAGACATAAAAAGAAATAGTGACAGTTTTATGATCATGATTAGAATATTTGTTATAAATAGTTATGTCTGCATTTGTCTGCATTATGCATGCAGGGCAGAGATACAGAAATGTGTGTGTATACGTGTGTGGTGGGTGTGTGTGTGTGGTGCGTGTGTGTGTGTGCATGTGTGTGTGTGGGTGGTGCGTGTGAGCGTGTGTGTGTGTTGTGGGGTGCTGAGTGTGTGCTGTGTGTGTGTGTTTTATGGGTGGTGCGTGTGTGTGTGTGTGTGTGTGCGTGTGTGTGTGTGCGTGTGTGAGTGTGTGTGTGTGTGTGTTTGTGGGTGGGCGCTCCCTTAAGTGTTGTGGGTCAGCGGTATTCCCTCTGAGGAAGGAGGACCTGACACTTACACTACCCTGGATGTCCAAGAGCAGGACTCTCAGACAGAGCAGTCAGACACACTAGGTGTCACTGTTGCAACTCAAGAGAGTGGCTCTCCAACCAAAGCAGTTTATTTACCCTTTATTAACCCTTAGAAGAGTCGGTCTTTGGATTGATTTAAAGTCAGTGTTCTACAGCTCCATTGTTTTCAGTTACCAGCAGTGATTGTTACATCAGCATTGGAATGTTCATTGAAGAAAGTTCTAATCACATATCTGTGTCCTCACACCTTAAATAAGGAACAGAGGCCAACTCAAGAACACCCTGCTCTTATGAGTCATTTCCATTGGACAAGTAGATGTTCTGTGTTAGCTGTCATTACTGTTATCTTACAGGGTACAGATTTCAATGTCAGATAGTTTCTCTTCAGTCCTACCCACATAACAAAATATATCACTAAAATATCTTTGACAGTTAATCTTGCAATGCAGAATACCCCCTAAAACAAATTTATTTCCAAGTTTACAAGAACATGGATATAATTTACAGTAAAATATACTTAGAGGACAGATTGGGTTATTTAAATACTTTTATTAAAACCATCGTATCATCAGTGGTTATTAGTGTTTATGCAATGCACTGTATGGTGCTGTTAATGTGTTATGAAGGCATTATAAATGCTACATTAACACTCCATCGTGCTTTATATAGATAGGTGTCTGAGAAATAATATGCCTCTTATCAACATCAGAAAAGTGTTTAACTTCATATTTCTGATTCATACACACCAGTTCGTTTTTAAATTACCGAAACAGGAATATGCTATATTCTGATTTTTTTTTTTTTTCCATAAAATGACCAAATGGGCATGTGCACTTATAATATATAAAATTATTGACATTTGTTTGCATTGGTGTAAAAAAAATTTTTTAAAAAAAGGCAAAGTACGTCACAGTGGCTTAGAGATACGACGCATAGCTCCAATTCCTGGCGAGATTCTTTGAATGCTGGACGGCATGGAGACGCCTCTCACAAAAACTGCGCCACAGACCTCCCACAAGCAAAGCGCTTGGGTCGTGAACGTGGTGTACAAAAACCTCGAACCAGGAACCAGGAATAAGCCGGGCAGCGGAAGGCCAGACTTGCTGTCAGGGAAAAGCTTGAAAACCTAAACAGATCGCGTTTGACAGGCTAGTCGGCTTTCTTAGTGAAAGAACGGTTGCATTGTGTGTGCGTGTGAGTGTGTGTGTGTGTGTGTGTGTGTGTCATTGAGTTCAAGTGCGCTAGGCATCTGGGACAGCAGTACGCCTACCTTGGAGAACAAAATGTGTGTATGTGTGCATACGGGACACTTTTTGCCAAGAATTTTGCCAAACTTTCCCATGAATAGCCAAATAGCTCCCTCCTGCACCCTACCCTGTTAAGGCTTAAACACGAGTTAGCTGTGTGTCAGAAAACAACGATGCTAGCTGTTAGCTGTTAGCTTTTAGCTTTTCATCTCCAGGCTTTTTAAAGCGGGAATTTGGACATGTGGAAGACACGGCACAGAGGGGGGGAAGGACGCCTCCCGGAGCACCCTCTGAATTGAACATCGAAATGGAAGCTGTTCACAATTTAGGCGCCGCACACCTTGTTTGTTCCTTCTCCTGACTTCAAAGATGAGCCCTTTCTATTCTCTTTTTCCGTGTCCCCGAGCTAATCCTGCGATCCCCAAACTAAAGGCAGCTGGAGGAACTGGGCAGAGCGCATAATGCTCGCGCATATGCGGAGAAACAATCAAAACAAAATGGCGTAACACGTTTAAAACAAATTAAGAAGTGATGTCACTGGGTCCAGTTATATCCCCGATAGCAAGCGACTTTGGGTCGGATCTGGGCAGATTCTGGCCCGAAGTCATCACTGGGACAGCCGGACTCCGCGCAGATCGGTTCTGGACTTGCTTGCTATTTAGGATGTAAATATTTCTCAGGAAGATTTTTTTTTAAAGTCTCTGTTTTACAAAAACATGGCATCAAACAAACTTGGGAATGGGTTAATTTCGTTTTCCTCTGGTTTCCTCTGGTATCCATTAATGTAGGCCATTGCTGGAAACCAATCATTTTTGGAAGAGAAAAGGAAAATAAAGGAAATTAACATTTGGTTTGGGTCACACTTGGGATTAGTGTAGCCACATTGAGGGTTTTCTGTTCAGGACTGATGACAGTGGATTGAGGCCGCTTCATAAACCACAATATGCGTAACTGTCATTTTGTCCTTTCCTCATAGCACTACGAGGTTTGCTGCGGATGTGATCCAGGCGAAGTTCACCAAGGCGCAGTTTCACCCCTTGCTGAGGTTACCCGTGTTGTTGCAGAGGCTTAATCTCCGTGTAAAACGTATACCATTTTGCCCTTTGTGAAACTCTGGATTAGATGACGGTCCCGGAGGGCGTTCATTTTGATTACACGTCGCAGCCGATATGCTGGTGGATTTCACATTACGTGGAAGTAGCAGAACGTCGGGGCCGGGCGTGATGGACAATCATCCATCATCCTGTCCGAAGCCTGTTCCCTCCCCTCCCCCTTAAATAAGTGGCCTTTATTCGAAGCATGAGGTTTAAAAAAAAAAAAAAAAAAAAAAAACAGCTGCAGGAACAAGCCCGGAGGAGTTCGCAGGTGTGATCATTCCCAGCTGCCGGTTAAACGCGGCTTCTTTCTTAAGAGCCGCGCGGATAAGCAAACAGCGCAACGGCTTTTGTGTCTGCGATACGGCATATTTACTGTTTATTCACGGACGGTTTCAGTCGTTGAAATGAGATTGATCTCGCTGCCTGTTAGCAGATCAGATGTTTTGGCTACCTCGGTAAGTTACAGCAAGTTACTGTTGGGTTTCCTTTTACCATCAAAATAACAATGAAAATAAAGGAATAAAAAAGGCTGGGATTTTTGTAAATGCTGCGTTTTTTTTTTTTTTTTGCATTAGTAAGTACAGAATGATAACAGCAGGAAAGGAAATTTCGAGTTTAAATCTGATTAATTATGCACCAGCCACACATTCGCAAATGGCGTAGCCTATTCAAAACGAGCTATAAACCACGCTTAAAAGTGTAACCGCACATTAAATTTAATTTCCGAAGTTATGCTCAGTCAGGCTGCTTAAGCACAATAATTCCCTCTGGTTTAATGCTCCATTTCCAACATCGCCGTGGATAGCTCCCTTTTTTTAAGTTTAGGTATTTACAACCATGTTTAATGGGTCAGCATAATGAACATCCAACCCATCTGAATCAATTAGCCCTGTTGGGATTTACTCAACAACAAAAACACAATGTATACTTCTGTAAGGTTGCATCTCCCACTCTAACACTAATGCACGTATATAATTAACATAGCACACGGCTTAAAGTGGAAATGCATAGATATTCACACTAACAGGGCTTCAGCTATGAATTCTCAGACCCAGGACAAAATATATAGTTACACCCCATAGCCTACGGAAAAGTGACGTAGTTCCCCCCCCCCTTCTTTTATTTCAGTTATAACAGGGGGCTCTGAATCTGGCTGTGTGGTGTGGCATACAAATAAAACTTTCATTATTTTTATTTCTATTTCTCTCTGCTGTACTAATTATTTCATCGCCATACATTCCGCATACAAGCTGCCTTTTTTTTTTTAACCTGTCAGGATTAATTAGCCATCTCTAGGTAAGGGCACTTCTGACAAAATGCCAAGTGTAATAAACATTGATCATAATCTTGGCTTTTTACTGAATGCAAGAGAACCGCAGAGCTGTGTGTGTGTGTGTGTGTGTGTGCGCGCGCGTGTACACACACGCGTGTGTGGACTGATGTATATTAGTACCAAGTGAATGCAGAAAATGCTTTTGAAAATGCGATGATATCTATTATGGATTCGTGCATGTATTTTCTGTCTGGACGTTGGTTTGTAGTTGGGTATATTAATGGACGGGGTTATATTAATGGACATGACCTTCAGAACCACGCGGCAGCTTTGAAATGCGAGGTGACACGGTTTTGATTGATGCCGCGGTTGATGGCAGTGACCGTAGAGGTAATGCGTTTGAGGCCTGGGAGGCCAGGGGATCCCGGTGCACTGCGTGCCGCGGCAGACGCGCTGCGTTGAATATGAAACCCGGCGGAGACTGCAGCTACTCCCGTCCGTCCCAGACATTTACAGTGAGGGGGGAATGGATTAGGGTCAAAGGTCAAAGCCGAGCCTTTGGCATGCACACGAGTGTTCTTCCCTGGTCTGCAGAGAAACTCGCCTCTCATTGGTCCGCTGTGTGCACGCACTGGCACGGATTGGTTAAGCGTGTTGGTGCATTTGTGTGAGAGGTGCACTGGGAGAGAACAGTTAATTGTGTAGAAGTGCCAGTAAATTGTGTAGATGTACTGGTAGGGAACAGTTGATTGTATAGATGCACTGGTAGAGAACAGTTATGTGTGTAGATGTGCTGGTAGGGAACAGTTTTGTGTGTAGATGTGCTGGACATGCAGACACAGTGCTACACAAGAGTTAAATTCACTGGCAGTAAATCTGCACCACAGCAGGGAATCTGTAAGTGCAGAAGTCCTGCTGTGTGACTGTGCCGTTCATCGCCGACGCTCCGGTTGTAAGCGGTTCGGTCTGTAGCGTAGCTGTTTTGGAGTTTTTTAACGGTTCACCACGGTCACGGGCCCAGTGGATGTGGTCCCGCTGCTATCGGACATTTCAGCGAGAAAGAAACAACAGAAATAATCGCCAAAGCGTGGCGTTCCAGTATTTACAGTGGAACGCTGTTTGACCACAGGCACGAGCAGATGCAATTTCACTTATTAGACTATTTAAACAAGACTTTCTAACAGGTATTACACTCAGATTGTTTTTGGGCTGCAATATATAGTGTTTCTGTGTTTTTCATGGGGATGTGTGCATAATCTAAAATGAGGCAAAGATTAATTATGTCACACGAGTGAATTTTAGTGCCTAATACCTTGTCATTTGTACGACATGCAGACATTTTTACTGGACTATGTGTCGGCAAGGACGTGTATATTACTTCCTTCAATTAACGACTACTATAATTTCTACTGTTTCCCATAAATATTATATTGTACATGCAACACCTGTGGGTTGTATTTTGGACAAAGGCCATGTCTTTAAAAACAGTTTTGAAGATTTTTATTTATTTATTTATTTTAATGAAGGCTTGGCCTTTTAAAGAGATATTTGCTTCTTGGTCTCATATTTTTTTTTTTTTTTTTTTTGTTGCAGAATCTGGTTTATAATGAGGGTCATGAGCCAAACACAATATTTTAATGCACAGGTGCTGGCATACAAACACACACAAAGGAGAATGTGGCCTCTGCGGTTCAAAGAAAAGTTGTTCGCACAAACTTAGTGCTAATCTTGTAAAAATAAGGTTAGGCGGGAGGATACGGAAGTTCATCCCGCTGTTTTGACAGGGTTGACAAGGAGAGGCTACCGGAGAGTTGAAGGATTATCACCTTGTTTCGCTCACGAAAAACGGCGGCCCCGACCAGCTGTAAAAGCTGCGTTCCCGCGAGTCCTCCTCACATAAAAAAGAGCGCTGTGTTTTATGCACCATTGAAAAATATTACTTCGGCGAACAGCATTACCTCCATTATAATCAAATGACAGTAACGCGAAGGAGTCCCTGCAGACGATTTACGCTCCATGACTTGGATTAATTCCACACAGGAACCGGCAGCGAACCTTCCTCGAATGGCAATGTTTGGCAGCTGTCGTCTTGTGTCTCCCCCTTGCAGTTGTTTTTTTTTTTTTTCCGGAATGGAATTTCCTGGAGCTGTAAAGCTGTTGAGATCAAACAAAAAACAAACACTCATATTCGATTGGAGCTGCCCTACATTTACTGGTAGTTTTTGCCCCTAATTGATTTAATATTTCTGTGGAAACAAAAAAAACAACTGTCTGGTTTATAGCCAAAATGTTCTTTGTAAAATTAAGGAGAAAAAAAAAAAAGAATTGCATTGCATACTTTATACCTGCAAGGACCAAGAGAACATTAAAGTATCTTTCCTGAAAGAAATTAAACTGCTCCTGATTCGCATTGTGGAAATGTTAACAGTGCATTTCCCTTGATGAGAAACACAGACTCACTGCCTGCCTCTTCGTAAAATTGTTTTGTATTAATCATAGTCACAACCCACTAGGAAGGGACAATACAACGAAGACAGAGTCTTTCTAAGACATCTATTAACCCTTTGAATTGTAGTTTATTTTTTGGAATGTTTTTTTCCCAGCATTCTAAGTCAGTGTTCTAGAACTTGAATTGCTTTCAGTTACCAGCAGTGATTGTGACATGAGCATTAGAATGTTCAGTTTAGAACACTCTAATCACATATCTATGATCTTACACCTTTAAGGGTTAAAGCACAGGATGATAAACACAGTCATACACACAATCTGTTGGAACAGGTAATCTTCTTCCTCCTAGTTCAGTTCCACGACAAGTTTACTGGGTGAGTTGTAAATGATGATTACACGACATGAACTACCCAGGGATATTCCCCCAGCTATTTAAGGCAATGATGCAGTATGCAGCACACTAAACTTGAATTCCATATTTCCCTTTCTTATTTCAGGGAAAAGGAAAACTGAAAAGGCAACCTGGAAAAGCAAGGCGTCCATCTGGTATTATTATTAGGACGTCAACGGCAGCCATACATCCACTATCGGTTTGTACATTTCTGCCATCAGCAAGTCTTGCCTCGCTCTGCAAAATATATTAACTGGAGGAAGAAAGACGACAAATCATCTTAAATTCACGAAAAACCTACCTATATGTTCGGCGTCTTTGATTATGCATTTTCAAGATGCTTTTCCACAGAACATGAAGGTATTAGAGCTATTATTTTAAAGATGAATTATTGACAACAAATATTATTGCAATCCTGGTCAGTGAATGGCGTGAACTTCACGAGGTCATTCAAGTTTAAAATAATTATATTTATGTTTCCTCTGCTTAATGTTATCTCTGCTATGCTCGTTTGGTCTGTTTTAGGGACTCGTGCCTATTCAGCTCAACCAGTAGCCGCAGATGCAAGTTTTGAAAGCTCAAAGAATTCCAGAGAAGAAAAACACTCCCCTTTTATGTTCTTTTCCCAAAACCGCAAACCGTGGAGAGTCACTGTTACTCACTCATCGAGACCACCGCCAAACGCTCTGGACGTGTCGAAAGAAGTATAGAACAAAACCACGGCTGCTGTTGCTGCTGCATTGAGATGTGGATGTAAGGTGAAATATGTCGTGTTAAACCTACAGGAACTTAAAAATTCCACAATCCCTGTGAAAAATCACTGACCCGGCAGGTACTGAAAATCATGTATTTCTGCCGACTGAAGCTGCCACAGGTTTGTGGCACATTATAAACTTTCTGCCCAGATTAGAAATTATATCCCTAATGCGCGCAAGTGGTCTGCTGCTATTGCAGCACACTCAGATGAAGGTAATGGAAATATGCTGAACGCATGCTTCCGTCACAACGTACGACAGTGTCCGTCAAACCGGCATCTTAAAATGACGCGGAACTGTTTTTCCCACAAGGCAGGAGTGAAAGGATCACCCTTCACCTGACAACGCAGCTCTGCCATCTGCTAATGCTACTCGCGTTTAGCGGCTAATTAAAAGACAGGTCGTCATCAGTGTACAGTAGCACTGTAACCTTTCCCCGTGCTATCAAACACCCCACCTACACACAACCATCACAACCTGGGACTCCTGGTGTTTGTGTCGTGCAGCTGAATTATGAAAAAAAAAACCCACCATTTTACAATCTGGTATTTAATCATGTGTTTCAATGTAATTAGACAGTATAATTAGAAAGAAAATAACCTGAAATGCTAGAGGTGTTCAGTCATATTCGGGCCCCAAAAAAATAATGGATAATAACAACACCAGTCAGGTCGAAGGTGTTTACAGTTTTTAATGAGGCAATAATACAAAATAATAATAATTTGACGATCTGAAGGTCCTGAGGTAAGCCCAGCACAGAAGCAATGTGGTCCAACATTACACGATTTTGCACACACGATTGTGCAAAATCACAAAAAAAGAAAAACAAAACAAAAAAAAAAGACATAATTTGGATAGGTGGTACAACCTTGGACAAAGAAAAGAACAAACTAGACCAGGGATATCAAACTGAAATCCTGGAGGGCTGCTGTGTCTGGTAGTTTAAGTCGTGTTTAAGTGCATAATCCAAGTCTCTGATTGGCTAAAGAGTCTGCACACCCGGGCCTAAACTGCCTCCTGATTGGAAGTAGATTGTAGTCCTCCAGGACTGGAGTTTGAGACCCCTGTGTTAAGACATTTTTCTGATAGCAGGCACAACCGAGGACATTACAAATCTTCAACATCGCACCTAACCCCAACACTTTTCCCCCACTGATGAAAAGGAAAGGTCACATCCCATAATACTGTCACTGCCTTCCCAAAGGAATAGCCAAAGCACACTGCAGGTTTAGCATGCCTGTTCAGTCAGCTCAATGCCACATTGACATTAATGGATCATCTTCAAATCCCCCATGAATGTGAAATGGAATGTAACAATCCCTCCCTCAAAAAAAAAAAAAAAAAAAAAAGGTTCTCAGGAACCCTGGACAGAACTTCTGACGCCATAAGCTTATTTCTTACTTCAGTGAACAAAGAATAGAGCATCCGTCCTTCTAGCTTCACATCTTATACCGTCTCAACAATTCATTAGCATTATTGATCTCACTTTAAAAAAAATAGACGACATCACACTCCTCACGCGGAGATGATGACCCTCCAGAGTCGGCATCGTAGCAACAGTCTTCCCTTAATATTCACATATCGCAAAAACACTCTGCTTTGCTAACGAGTTCACGTGTGTCACCCACAAGGCACGTTCGGCACCTACACTGAGGTGTACCGCAACAACAACAAAAGTATTTCTGACAAAGGGGTTTTCCACTCTGCTTCTGCAACAATTATATCCGAGGCGTGAGAGATTATTTTAAATCCCTGGGATTCCTCTCTTCAGAGTTCAGAAGGGTAGCACGAACAAAACTGACGCAGCAGTTCATTTTTAATATACAGCGAATACTCGGAATATCTCACGATTTACTTTACAGTGATGGGAAAGCCATGGAATGCACAAAAAATGGTTTTCTCCTAAAATAAAACTACAATATTTATATCTTTAACTTGAAAAAAAAATGTTTTGTTAGTGTCAAGTTTCAGAGACCAGAGATGCACGCGTTAGCATTTCCTTAAATTAAATTAAACTGGCTTAAAACCAAAGATGAAGGGGGGGGGAGCTTAAAAGGGCTTTAAGCAGTAACCGCTTGGCACCTTGGCGAGGTCACTGACGGATGGCTGTCAGCGTTCAGTGCAGTGCTTAGACTCCACCCACCCTAAAAGCAACTTCGGGGGGGGAACACAAGCGTGACCAACGGGACTCTGCGGGACCCCCCCCCCCGTCAGGTGGGACCCCCCTGTTTCTGTGACATCTGCATCCGGAGCCGCCTCCTAGCCAGCGCTTCCTGCTTCTTCCTCTCGATCTCCGCCAGCGTACATTTCACAGTCACCTGATTGGGCACAAAAACTGCCGAAAGAGAACCCCGCCCCCAAAAGTATGAGAAATGAGAAATGAGACATGAAAAGGAATTTGTAATTAGTTCCCTATTAATTAATTTAAGTTTAGGTTTAACAGCATAAGAACTGTGGACACCAACAGAATGAATCGATACCACTTAAAACATCTGCTCTTAAGAGATATCGCGAGGTTAAACTTTGTTGTTTTGTGGTGGATTTGCTGAAATTATGATACTTTGCATCGCCCTACATGCAAACTCAAAGGCATTTTCTTTGCCTTGGTATTCCTATCATAATGATCGCTTAATAATTACGAAAGCGTTAAACTAACCGGATTACAGTGAACTGCGTTTGAGCAGGCTGTACGTACGCTAGTGCGTTTGAGCAGGCCGTACGTACGCTAGTGCGTTTGAGCAGGCCGTACGTACGCTAGTGCGTTTGAGCGGGCTGTACGTACGCTAGTGCGTTTGAGCGGGCTGTACGTACGCTAGTGCGTTTGAGCAGGCTGTACGTACGCTAGTGCGTTTGAGCGGGCTGTGCGTACGCTAGTGCGTTTGAGCGGGCTGTACGTACGCTAGTGCGTTTGAGCGGGCTGTACGTACGCTAGTGCGTTTGAGCAGGCTGTACGTACGCTAGTGCGTTTGAGCAGGCCGTACGTACGCTAGTGCGTTTGAGCGGGCTGTACGTACGCTAGTGCGTTTGAGCGGGCTGTACGTACGCTAGTGCGTTTGAGCGGGCTGTGCGTACGCTAGTGCGTTTGAGCGGGCTGTGCGTACGCTAGTGCGTTTGAGCGGGCTGTGCGTACGCTAGTGCGTTTGAGCGGGCTGTGCGTACGCTAGTGCGTTTGAGCAGGCCGTACGTACGCTAGTGCGTTTGAGCGGGCTGTACGTACGCTAGTGCGTTTGAGCGGGCTGTACGTACGCTAGTGCGTTTGAGCAGGCTGTACGTACGCTAGTGCGTTTGAGCGGGCTGTGCGTACGCTAGTGCGTTTGAGCGGGCTGTGCGTACGCTAGTGCGTTTGAGCGGGCTGTACGTACGCTAGTGCGTTTGAGCGGGCTGTACGTACGCTAGTGCGTTTGAGCAGGCCGTACGTACGCTAGTGCGTTTGAGCGGGCTGTACGTACGCTAGTGCGTTTGAGCGGGCTGTACGTACGCTAGTGCGTTTGAGCGGGCTGTGCGTACGCTAGTGCGTTTGAGCGGGCTGTACGTACGCTAGTGCGTTTGAGCGGGCTGTGCGTACGCTAGTGCGTTTGAGCGGGCTGTACGTACGCTAGTGCGTTTGAGCAGGCCGTACGTACGCTAGTGCGTTTGAGCGGGCTGTACGTACGCTAGTGCGTTTGAGCGGGCTGTACGTACGCTAGTGCGTTTGAGCGGGCTGTGCGTACGCTAGTGCGTTTGAGCGGGCTGTGCGTACGCTAGTGCGTTTGAGCGGGCTGTACGTACGCTAGTGCGTTTGAGCGGGCTGTACGTACGCTAGTGCGTTTGAGCAGGCCGTACGTACGCTAGTGCGTTTGAGCGGGCTGTACGTACGCTAGTGCGTTTGAGCGGGCTGTACGTACGCTAGTGCGTTTGAGCGGGCTGTGCGTACGCTAGTGCGTTTGAGCGGGCTGTGGTACGCTAGTGCGTTTGAGCGGCTGTACGTACGCTAGTGCGTTTGAGCGGGCTGTGCGTACGCTAGTGCGTTTGAGCGGGCTGTGCGTACGCTAGTGCGTTTGAGCGGGCTGTACGTACGCTAGTGCGTTTGAGCGGGCTGTACGTACGCTAGTGCGTTTGAGCGGGCTGTACGTACGCTAGTGCGTTTGAGCGGGCTGTGCGTACGCTAGTGCGTTTGCGCGGGACTGCAGGGGTACGCTGCTCACCTTTGTTGGTCAGGGCCACGGGGTCAGAGAGGTGCCGCTTGAAGGAGGGGTGGGGCGGGCCGCCGGGGTTTCTGGCGGACGAGGCGGCTCCGGCGTACCGCGGCGCGGCGGTCGCTCCAGAGCCCGCGGCGTCCGTCGCCGACATCGTCGTCGTTGTCGTCGCCTTCTGCGGCTGCGCGAACTTGTACGAGCCCGTCCGGCTAGCCGAGCCGCCCTGGGGAAAGGACGCGGAGATCTGCCTGGCGCGGTTAGCGGCGGAAACGGCGTCGTTTTTTCCGGCGAGGGACCCGGACGCCGAGGCCACGGGTCGGACGCTCGGCGCGGTTTCGGCGAACGCCGCGGCGGCGCTTCCGGGCACCGAGACGGACCGGCTGAAACCGGCCGCCGGGCCTCGGGTTCCCGTGTAGCCGCTCTGGGGCGCCGCCCCTTTGCCGGCCGTCGAAGGCGCCGCGACTTTCGGCCCGTTCAACGCCGCGTACGGTCGGTCCGGGCACGGGGCGGCAGCAGTGGCCGGGCCGGCAGACTGACTCTCCGACAGCTTCTCCACGTCCTCGCACACTTGGCACAGCAGGTCGTCGTCGTAGTCGTCGCCGTCGTCCCACAGCGAGTCGGAGGCGAAGATGGAGTCCAGGTCCTCGTCCATCGCGTCTGCGGAGCCACCTTCGCCCGGCTTGGTGTTTTCCGCCGGGCTTCCGCCACGGTCGCGTTCGCTTTCGGCGCCCTCAACCCCGTGGGCCGAAGAGACCCGGTCGCCGACCTGGCCCGGCCTCGCCACGCCAGAACCGCTCGTGGTGGAGGAGCTCGGCTGGACTACAGGCCCCAGCGTGCCCTTCTCCCTTCCTCCACTGGGAACGGCCTGACTTTTCAAATTATTTCGGTTAGAGGGCTCCAGGGGCGCGGCTCTGTGGGGTTGAAAGGCACCGTTCGGCCTGCTCTGTAGGCCTCCGGGCTGGCCAGGCTTCCCGCTCTCCACACCGTGGCAGCTGCCGGCTTCCTCTCCGGAAAGGGTTTCATTCACCAGGAAATTCGGGTTCGTCTCCAGTTGGAAAGTGCTTCTGCTTTTGGACTTTGGATTTTTCCCTTGATGCGGACCATCGAAGCCACTAGCCCCGTTGCAGTTTGGAAGCGGTCCGGGAACGCCACTTACAGCACCGGGCTTCTGAATAACGTCCCTCTGTTTTGGACTCGGCCCGATCTGGGTGGAGCAGTGTTTGGGAGTGGCGAAGAGCTCGGGGTTTTGAGTCATCTCCAGAACGATGGAGTCGTTGAGCAGGTCGTCGTCGTCCCAGTCGTCGTCGACGAAGCGGTTCGGCGCCGGCGTTCTCGGACCCCCTTCCGGCTTCTTGGCGGGCGCCGACGAGACAGCGGAAGGGTTGCCGGGGTTACCGGGGTTACCGTTTCCAGAAAGAGCGGCGTTGGAGGATAGCGGGACGGACGATGCCCTTCCGTCCAGCGAGCGGCCGGACGAAGCCTGACTCAGCCTACCGCTGATGTGCTGAGTCGGCTGGTCGAACAGAGCGTCGAAGTCGTCCACCGTTTCCTGGTGCAGGGCTTTGCGGTCCGTAGTTTGCGGCTTGCCACAGTTAAGCATTTTGGAGGCCGGACCCCGGCTGGTGGCGGTAACTTCACTCAGTGAAGGTGGAGGGCTGCTCTCTGGGCCGCCTGGTTCTCTTAAATCGTCAGCATCTTGCTTCACGCTCCCCTTGTACGCCTCCTTGACCTGCTCCTTGTCCTGCTGGTGCATGTTGAAGTCAAACTGCTTGGCCAGCTTCATGAGATCTTCCACATCACTGTGCCTGTAAAACAAAAAATATAATTTCCATGAAAATAAAACCTGACCTGACCACACAAAATAGCTCAAACATGTCAATTACAATATTGTCTACCCATTTGTTGATACATTTTTATATATCAACTGTTTATTTACAACAATGTTTACGTTCAAAGAATAATAACTACTTTCAAGAATCATAAATTATGAGATTATAGCTGCAATAACAACCTTCATGTTTTTGTTTGACAAATCATAGAAGAAAGACACATAACACACTAACTTCCTGCGATAGACTGTTTTCAAAAGTAAGGGAAGAGGGCACCCACCGCGTGGACTTCTTTCTGGTTCTGGGTAGCTGGACTTCTGGTGTACAGGGAACAGCACTGTCTCCAATCCACTGGAGCAAGGACGACTCAGGAACTACCGGTCTCTCGTTCTGAAGAAAGGCACAAAAAAGCCAACCTCTAAAACGTAACACAAAATTTAGTGCATTCTACCTAATTACAATACAACAGCAAAAAAACACAGCACTGTGGAAGCATTGAGTTTCAACATAACCAACGCAACACGCTGACAACAATGACTTCAGCAAAGTACCGGTAAAATGTGCTGACTGAAGGAAACGGCAGCGAGTGTCTCTGCTCTCTGAGCATGCTCACAAACGTTGTATGATGATAGTCAAGAGGCCTGTCAAGAGTCTTTGAAACTGCACTCCGTCAAACCGCACACAGGCAAGTATGTAAACCAACCTTGGGAGCTATCCGATTTGCAAGTTCGGAAATGTCCACTGCTCGCACGTTGGTGGAAGACTTCTTCACACCTTTCCCTGGTGTAGAAAAAAAAAGAGACATCATTAAGATGCTCACCTCTGATAAAATATGATCTCAATGCACACACTAGGGTTTATGATAAGTGAGTAAACTCAGGTAGGAATAGGTGCTATTTTGGTATTTTTAATCAAAATACTTAGTTATCTATATCAGTGACAGATAATGAACAATAAGTGCAGCAAAAACAAAAACTAAGAAGGTTTACCATTCCAGACGGCTGTTGGTGAGGTTGGGTCCCATATAATATCCTGTTGCAAATCTGAGTCATTACTTGGCGAATCAGCGTTATGCGAAGCACAGGGTCTGATCCTTGCGTGTCGTTTAGGAGTCTTGAACTCTGACGGAAAGAAAGGGGGGTTACATTGGTTAGTTAGCCAACAATCATGTTGTGATAACGTAAGCCAGTTCGATTATATTGAGGTAGATGTCTGCAAAATGTGCATTGGCATACTGACTTGATACCTAAATGCGTTCAACACTAGCTAGCTGTGTTGCCAATTAGCGGATACGACACTGACATTTTCACCTTGGTTGACCAAGTGAAAGTGGCCAGCTGTTTGTTTTGACACTGGCACTAGCTAGGTAGTCTAATAGATTCGCAGATCCAGATGAATTTTAGATCACCAAACCAGCAAAGTTAGAAAGCGTAAGCAAAAACTTGCCGTAACAAATAAGCTCGTTTAGGCTAAACAAAGTAGCCAACGTTAGGTAGCCAAAATTCAAAGGGTAAACCAGATTGTAGCTAGCAAGAAAGTTAGCTAATCATTTAACTAATGTTATACTAGTCTAACAGAAATAAAGAACGGTAGCGCGAACTAATTACAACAAGTAACGTACAGTATCGATTAAAGTTCGTGAATATATTTTTGAAGCTAGCTGACTAACTTTAGCCAGTAGATGACTTTGTTGTGATTCGAACATTTAGCTGAATTAGCTAGCTAGCTTGCTAACGTTGTGTTATTGCTTCTCCACTCTTACCTTTATGACAGTTATAGGACGAATCAAACGATGGTGATTGCTGTGTTTGCCTTAGACTTCTACTCAGCCTATTAGTTTTCAATTTATTTTGAGAAAGTCTGGTCGTTCGGATTACTTCACTGTCCTCCGACCCACTCACACTTGACAAGTCAGAGTGCTTTCTTCGTTCATTCATACTTGCTTGTCTCCTGGACGTAAATTTACGCAACGCCGTTATAGATGGTAGCTAGATTTTTATCAAGCGCTGAGATTGATAAAGAGAAATGTCACACGAGAACTACAGAAGTTTATTTAGCTAACTTAAACATCTGTAGGGTACTACATCTTTCAAAAACACCGCCATGTTGGTCCTATATTCCAGTTCGGTATCCTATTTCCTGAGCCGCTAAGCGGATGTCCGTGTCTGATTGGCTCCTCCGTGACCACGTGTGATTTCGTGGAACCACAACAAGACCTCACAAGGACCACGTTGACGAGATCCAATCCGGTATAAAAGAACATGACTACTAGCCTACTAAACCAGTTCGAAAACCCTCGGTGTGAAGTGCGTATTTTGCGACTTGCAAATGCAGACGTTGCTGCTGCCTTGCACCCTAGTGCCAAGATGGGGAGAAAAAATTAATTGGACTAGTATTATTATTAGTAGGTTAACCTGTGCGGTATTTACGCGAAGAGGAAGTTCCACCAAAATCAGCTAGTTAGCTATCGTTATATCGTCAGAAATATACACAGGCACCTCAATTAAACATACTAAACTAGGCTTTCAATTTATGTTGCAGTGCTAGTCTTATAGGAAACTGAAATGAAAGCTCTTACCTTTAAAGGTGGTTCCTGGGACAGTGTTCAGTCCAAGTTGCTGGCCAGACCGTGTTGAGTAGCTTGAGTCAAAGCCTCTTTGCTCTAATGCACATTTCCGACCTGTCCACTGACTATTTATCTGAGGTTGATTGGTGATTGGAATTATATTTAAATTTAATTCATTTAGGACCAAATCCAATCCTCTCTTTCCAGTCACAATGAGACAACTCAAATTTGATTGTGAGTGATGTAACTGGTTCAAAAGAACAACAGGCGTTTGATCAGGGTAACATGCAGATTCACTCAGGGAGTCAGTCCTTGGGGGGTGATTTGGGGGTAGTGTAGGGGCACAGGGTGTGTGTGCATTGTGTGCGTGCTTGTAGAATAGTTTTTGGCAGAATCAGAATGCAGTGCGTGTCTGGTGAAATGCTACAGGAGGCATTAATCAGAGAGCAGATGCATGGAAGACCTTTTAGAGAATGGAGGCGAGTGTGCTCACACAAAAAATATTCTGTTTGTGTTGAAATAAAATATATTTTGCTACACTTCATAGTATATGGGCAGGCACGCACACACGCACGCATATAGCAAGTACCCTTGAACTGCTTCAGTACTAAATACCCGGCTGAATAAATGGATTGTACGCAATTGCTGTGTAAATTCTTTGGGATTAACATGTATGCTAAATGCCTTAAAATGTGATGTAAAAATATTAGCCTTCCCATAATGTATCTGATTCCTTAGTAATCCTCTCTATGTGTTGCAGTAGGATATGTTATTTATACAGGACTGTGGACTTGCTGGTGCTTCATTGCCTGGAGTCATGTCCAACAGCCGTGAACAAATCAAGGGGCTACAGTTACAGACAGGCGTATTGCCAACCTTACTAATCCCCAAACCCATTCAACTTTCCAGCGTGTTAGAGCCGTTGGGAATTCACACTGTCGTCCTGATCTCTCATCCGCAGGGTTTTCAATACAATATGTGGCCAAAAGTGTGTGGGACACCTGACATCCAACATCTCATCCGAAATTATGGCCATTAATATGGAGTTGGTACACCCTTCGCTGCTATAACAACAAAACCATTCCTGTATGGACCTCGCTGTGTGCCCAGGGGCATTGTCATGCTGAAACAGAAAAGGGCCTTGCCCAAACTGTTGGGGAAGCACAGAATCATCTAGAATGTGATTGTATGCTGTAGCATTAAGATTTGCCTACACTGGAACTAAGGGGCCTAACCAAAACCATGAGAAACATTCCCAGACCAAGGGGTGTCCAGAAACGTTTGGTCATATAGTGTGTGTATAATTCATATTCTGCTCAGTTGTTTACAGGTCTTCCTGGTTCTGTCAAATGTTGTCATTTCAATTACAGCAAGAGAAGATTTGAGTCTTCGACCTCTGTGAGTTTGATAGGTATAAGTGGGGGGTCCACTGTCAAATGGGGTGGGAGGGGAGGGGTGGGTGGTGGGGTGAAGGTGGGTGCAGCAGCATTTAAATTAATGTGTGACATTTGGGGGATGTGGCTTCGTCACCGTCAAAGAATGACAGCCACCTAGACCTTTTGTCCTTTGCGTTAAGCGAATGCACACTGTGTCTCTGGACGTGATTAATGTGACAGCGTGTCACGCCGAACTCCCGTGTATGCAAAGTTCCCTCAATAAAAGCTCGCGAAGAGCGTCGCGGCTCGCAGTGACACGTGACTTGGGTGTACAGTAGCTGAACTGTAATAGACTATTTCTGTTACCATTTTTAACGCGCAGGTTTCACTCGTGCAACGGAGGCTCATCAGTGCTTTATGCACTCATCTCACTAATTACTGACATGGCATTATGTCCTCATGTGGGAATTGTGGGAATTAGCTTAAAGTCGTTTAAATTTGCAGCCTCTTGCCACTGAGGTCTAACAGCTTATATTGTTAAGGTAGCAGTAGGCTACAGGGAGCTAAACAATAAGTGCAACATTAGTTACGCAATCTAACAGCTAGCAGTAATAGGGACATGAGCTGTATAGGTATCAATTGCATTTCTGCTCAGTGAAATACAGGCTGCTCTGAATACAAAGTGCATAAAATGAAGTCTGCTTCTTGACCTGCGCTGTGTGAAGTTCTTTCAGCCGCAACAGGCGGCGTTCCCTGATGGCCCTTCTCCACTGGAGGAGTCTTTTCCGGAACTCGGGAACATTTCCTGGAACCCAGGAACTATTCCTGGAACTCGGGAACTTTTTTTCCGGAACTCAGGAAGTTTTTGGTTTTCCACCTCCAGGACCCCAAACCGATCTGGGTTCCTGTGGTATGGATTCTGTCCTCTACTGTAGTCCCTGCTCCTGAGGTAGTACTTTTTGGTCGTCCACAATCTACAGGGTGGAGCTTGCAGTACTGAACATTGCTGATTGGTCAAATGCAATATTTGCAAGAATCATCAAGCAAGCATCAAAGTGTCTTTTTTTTTAAACACCAGGAACAGGAAAACATTTAGCAGCAGGTAGAGAGCTAATAATTATTATTATTATTTTTTTTTAATTAAAAATAAATTATTATGAGGTTAAGATGACTATGATTAGACTACTTTTCATTTATTTGCTTAATTTACATTATCAGCAACTAAGCAAATGTGTCACCCCTCTTTCCTGTTTGTCATCATATCAGCTCATCAAACTGGTTGTAATCTTTGCTGCATTATGCTGACAACAATGCGATTTTATATTCTGAAGATTAAAAAAGAGCCTGCACCATTGTTGTACAGTAGAAACATAAATAAATAAATAAATAGTCCTCATACAGTATTTCATGGTGGGTAACTTGCACGAATGCCTTGTTCAGAAGTGTCAGTGATGCCCACACAGATACCCATGACCAAATGTAACCAATTAAACCATCCCCTGCTTTTTATCACTTCCTCTTACACTTCCTGCCTAATCGTCATGGTTTCTCGAGGCGCGGTGGGAAAGCAAACTTGAGCGTGCTCCAGGAACTGCGTAGTCCCCGTTGCGGATAGTTCCTGCACTCTTGTAGTTCCTACAACCCAGCGGAAGAGGGGCCGTTGGATTTATCTTCTCTCAGCATGATGCGCCCTGTTTCCACGCGCGTTACAGTACTTCCTGTTCCCGAGCTCAGAGCAAAACCAGGTGCTGCTGCTAACTGGAAATGTCAGGTAGAATGATGTCAGATGTTCACCTGGGCATATAGAAAGCCCAGCGAACTTCTCCCAACCAATTCTTTCATTTTTTTTTTTTTTTTTTTTTTTTGCTTTATGATCTCAAGCACTAATCTGAAAAATGGGGACTTTATTTATTTTGTTTTTCTCATTTGTGATGAATCAAAGTAAAAATAAATAAATAAATAAATAAAACAGTTTAAACATAACAATTCCACTGAGGAAATACAGGTGAGAATGACTAAGAATTGCATATACTTTTGACACTGGACAGTTTAGAAAAGTAACTGACGTATCTTCATTAAAAGAGGAGGCTTTAACATGTAAGCATATGTAAGCGGGCTCTGAAAAGGTTTCACATAAATAAAACTGTTTATTAATTCTGCAGATGCATAAGTGTTGCTAAGATAAACGCAGCGTAGTTGTGAGAGGATTTTTAATTGGGGTCCATTAAGTATCATTATTAATTTAGTAAAACTCGTTGTACCACTAGCCATTTACTGAGCTTGTGTAGAAATGCAGACTTCTAAAAAAAATTTGGTGTTAATTCTGTTACTTTAGCAAGATGTTATAGTGTAAATTCAGTGTCATAAAGAAGCACTTTTTTAAAAACAAATTGAACTGTATACAATTGTTTTGTGCACTAGTGTTTAACGTGATCAACACACTATAAAAAATTCAATTCATAAATAAATCATAAGAATGACAAACTTGGTGGGAAAATATGGTTAACTATTCTCATGTATGTTCATTCTTCATTTAATAAATTATCCTTAGCATGTTTTCACATTTGTGCAATGAATTAGAGTTGAAATGTCTTAGTATATGGTTACCGTACTATTTCTAATCATTTTAATGAATTTATTTCTGTGTTTGGAATGAGAAAATAAGAATCACAATATTTAAATAGTTATTTTCCATAAGACCAATGAGTAGTTCCAAAGATCTCCCATTAATCTCATTTTGAGACATGCCAGAGACATTGCACTTGGGATAGATAAATTATTTCTTAGTTTTTTTGTTTGTTTGTTTTTTCTGGATAGTCTTTCTTTTTTCTTTTTTGACTCAGGTTTAGATTTTGGAAGGTTGTGTTTCAAACTGCATACATATTTACACTGAGATCAGGTTTTAGAAAAAAAGTGAAGACACAATTAAAATTAAATTAAAAAATGAGTTCACTACACTATTGTATGTTGACCATTGTGACTGGAGCATAAAACATTGTCAGGCCCGTTTCTGAATCTCATTCCACCAGGCAGATGCACCAACATGCCCTTGAAACATTAGCTGGCACATTCTGAAGAGATGTAGACGGCTTAGAGGCCAAGACGTTTTCCCTCGAGTTTGCACCTATTTTAAATCTGTCCTGTAAAAAAAACGAACTGTACTACTCAGAGTTTACAACCCAAATGGACTCTGCTTGCCGTTTTATATGAAAGAACGGTTAATATCAACAGTTTTAAAACGCTGTAAGATTTACGGGGTTGTATGGATATCGTTTAAAACTATTTGACACCAGCTGCGATGGAGAATTTTTGGGGCCTCGGGAAGCACAGGGGTTCGTTTTCACGCTAGTTTAATAAACAGAAACCGCATATTTTGTTCCACTAGCCTTTTTATTTTTTCATCGCTTTTCTTCTCATCACCTTTGAGGAATGGCGGCAGTCCCGCTGGTCTTGCACTTGACTCATCCCAGTTGAAACCGCAGTAGTTTAACGGCGTTTTTTTATTTGTTTCTGCATTCTTTAACGAGGCCTTTCGCAGGCTATTTGAGATCAGTATCGCGCATGACACGCACCATATATCACCAATAAAAAATGTCTTTTGATTTTATACGGTGAAATCCTACTCCGGGCCCTCATCCCCGGGCGGAAACTAAAACATTTTTTTTAACATCACGGGGAGGCTTCCAGACCGGTCCATCTCTGTCATTTACGCTACCGCGGGAGAGAAATTCGAAGGGCTGCTGGATTAGTTTCAGTAACACAAAACTTATCTCTCCCTCAACGGCAGTCGGGGGCCATAAAGCACGAGCATGTGTTGCTTCATACTGTGTTTAATTAGTGGCTGTTGGGAAATAATTTATGTTTTTGTTTTTAATGTCTGTTGGTCATGCATCGCCTGCTGCTAAGTCACTTAATGCCATAAGTATCAAGTAAGACTTAATATATGCGTGTAGAAAATTCCCTTTCCAACAAATTCCATTTTCCAGTGTGTCTGTGCCATACATTAGACATGACATAGTTTAATATTTCACACAAGTCATATGTATATATTAATTTTCAAGGTGAAAACTATAATTTGTGGCCACTATAAACAATTATTCTGATTTCTCATTTATGCTTATTGCATCATTTCTATCCTGTTGAAAATATTTACATGACAGGTTGTAGCTCCTGTACTTGTTTTACTTTCATTTCCATGTTGCCATGGGATTGTGGACATTTCCCAGTATATACAAAAAAAAACAACATAACCAAGGGGATGCAAGTCAATCCCAAAAGACCCAGACAATGAAGCCTGTGGTGTCAGTTTGGTGTGAGATTGTTAAATGAGTCCTTTTGTCTTTTTAGAGTGAGTTAAAAAGCATGCACGCACATACACAAGCACATGCACACACACACACACATACACGCCACAGCACACACATGTGCATGCACACACACCACACCACTCACACACACAAATTCATGCACGCACACACGCACACACACACATACACACACACAAGTACTGTGAGCCAGGTGGGGTACCCCCAGATCCACTGTGGGATTTTATTTTTATTTTATTTTTTTTTACCTCTCAGGCCTTTACGTGTTTTAGACACTAGGTGGTGCTTACATTCCTCTTTTGTTTCTGGGACGGATATCCGGGGGGAGGGAGGGCCGCACGGTGAAAGTACTAAGCGTGGTACGACAGGGTATCGCTGTGCCACTCGAGCCCCCCTTACCCCCCCACCCTCCACCCCCCCAGGACCAAAGAGCAGGCTGCAAAAAAAAAAAAAAAGCACTGGCTATCAGGAGGAAATCCCCATATAGCGTGCTATCAAAGACAGAGATGACACGGATTCCCTGTCTTCAGCATTGTTCTTTCATCTCTGCGTGCTCTCTCTCTCTCTCTCTCTCTCTCTCTCTCTCTCTCTCTCTCTCTCTCTCTCTCTCTCTCTCTCTCTCTCTCTCTCTCTCTCTCTCTCTCTCTCTCTCTCTCTCTCTCTCTCTCTCTCTCTCTTTCTCTCTCTCTCTCTCTCTCTCCCTGTGCACGTGTTGGGAGAGCGCAACTTATCCCCACGCTGCTGTTCTGAACCAGTCTGTCTCCGGTTAGTTCAGCTCTCCGAACACTGTTCGGGGCCACCGGACCGACCGGCGTGACGGGGGGGGGGGGGCGCGAGTCGAATTAACTCAATCTACCGCTGCGATCTGGGCGGGGCGGGGCGGGGCGGGGCGGCGCGTTCGCTCCGCGGTGTCTCCTCCGTCCTGGTCTCTTTAGAGAGAGGGCGTCCCGCAGGAATGCGGCTGTTACTCAGGGCCACGCGCCGAGCTCTCGAGCTCCGGTGCAGCGAGCGTCTCTCCGTGACATTTCCGTGAAAAGGGGAGCCGCCCCCAGGCTGTGATGCAGACGGGCGGGGGTGGGGGGGGGGGGGCGGGGGGGGGGGCGAGGGGAGGCAGCAGACGACTCTTGCCGACTTGCTATGTCCTCGCAGCCACAAGCCGCAATCACAGCGCTGGTCCTATAAGAACGGTCCCGTTTACTGCCTTCTTCTTTGCCTACCTTTGCAGCGCTTGAGTCGCGTCTCCCCTGTTGGCCTGGCGTGCGGCCAGCCAGACTCGGAGAGCGTGTTCTTGCGCATTACCTATGTAAATGGAGCAGACGAAGCGCCGCGCTTTTTTGCTCAAGGGTACAACAGCGCTACCCCACCCAATGCGGGATTTAGACCGATAACCGAGCTCGTCACGGCTTCCCTCAGATCTACGAAACTCCTCTTCGTCTTCGTCTTCTTTTTTCCCCTCTTCAATTGTAAATATTTTAAAGTTTTAGTTACAATGACAGTAGCCCTTCAAAGTGGCAACATCATTCATTGGTTTTTGTACTGCTGTAAAAATGGTGGAATAACCCCCCCACCCCCCCCCGTCCTTCGTCGCTAGCGTGTTAAGCGTTGCCACATCGGGCTCCTTCTCACCGGGGCCCTCTGGGCCCAGTCTGTGACCGGATGGGGAAAAGTCAGCGCGACACCCTCCGTCACCCCAAACGCTAGCGATCCGCAGAAGCGACTGGAAGATGAAGGGATATAGGGCACCGGCATGTCACTTTGGATCAGAATATGAGGCGTCAGCCCTGGAACACTTCCTCCTCCTCCTCCTCCTCCTGCTCCTCCTCCTCCTCCTGTCTTTTTTTTCCCTCTATCGCTTTTTTTTCTGTGTTGTACGTAAATGCCAAGTGCAACACAGGAGGAACACTCACTCTTTTTTGTTGTTTTTTTTTTTGTTGTTGTCACAGAAGTAAGTCAGTAATTATTTGCATATACATATGTTTATACCCTGAGAACAGTAACACAGAGGACCTGCCTTTCCACCAATGGCAAAACTGTGGACCTGCCCTTCCACCAATGGCAAAACTCTGGACCTGCCCTTCCACCAATGGCAAAACTCTGGACCCGCCCTTCCACCAATAGCAAAGCTCGGGACCTGCCCTTCCACCAATGGCAGGACCAGAATCACTGGCAGAGCCCGCCCAGCCGGTGTGCGGTTGGCACCCGGAGAGGTCATTGTCCCCTCAGAGGGGTAATGCTTAATCTTCCCGCACGCAGTCCATGCTCTGGGCCGGTGGCACTTCACATACGACAGTTAGCATGTGGTGGGTTTCCATGACGAGGATCCAGGAGGCCGGGGGCCAGCGCTGCAATCCTTCCCGCCCACTCTTTTTTTTTTTTTCCCCCGGTGCTTTCCAGAGGACCTGTCTGAAAAATAGCTTATTATCGTCTTTCACTGTGAAGCATGGCGGGGGGATAAAGGAAGGAAGGTGAGTGGGAAACCTCAGTGTTGACGTCCAACACGCGGGCCCTCAGCTGTGGTACCGGCTGGAACAGCCATCAAGGCTCTGTTTCTGATGGCCATGGCCATTAGCCTGCTAGGCTAACGGGTGGCTAGCGCCGCACTGAGTTTGGTCTGGGTTGTTAAACCAGGGAACTGGAGCAAGAATAATAGCATTGAAAAAAAGCTAGTTGAACCCTGTGAATAACGCAGAAATCAAATGTCGAAAAAAATTACGTGGAAAAATTATGTGGCCCATGGATGGTTGTGGCCCAAGACGAGCACACGGCGGGTTTATGCCAGCTGAACTGGACGGTTTCTGTGCGGTCAGTCCACGGTCACCCCCCAGTCCTTACCACAATCGCGGCAACAGGACGCGGACGCGGGCAGGGACACGGACGCCACACCCTGCTCTGCATCCCCACGGTGGCGGCTGCCTCTCTCATTAATCTGAGGCCTGCGGACCCGTCCGCCAGCCTGTGGCAGGTCGACCGCTCGTTTATTCTGTTTATAATAGCGAGGCCCCTGTGATAAATATCCCGCAGAGCGTGCACACGTGCTAAAATATTCATAAAACAAAACTCTTCGTTTACAAATAGGGGGCGGGAATCCAATAAATTCGAAAGCGGGCTACGTTAACAGTTATGTTTTGTCTTTGTTTTTTTTTTTATGTACGCACAAGCTCTGAAGAGGACGTCCAAATGAATTCATTCCGTAATCACTTCTAACCTGTAGCAGTCTGCCTGCGGTGAAATTAGCGTTGGCCAAGATTTTGGAGGGGAACGCTTCGCGGATGGCGCCCATCCAGGTGTCTTTTAACGGTTGTGGTAATCAGAATTTAACGAGGAGTGCCAAGCTCCAGAAATCATAACTGGAAATATATCAAATGGAATGCCTTTGATTAGAGAGCATCGGCTTCCACGTGATAATTTTAATATTTATTTTTTTCTGTACCGGGACATTGCCGCACGACTCATATACGATAACTATTAAATCAGATCTTTCCTTTGACCACCAATAAAGCAGACGCATATAAATACACTAATTATTCAGTGTGTGGTGAAGCATCTTTGTAAATTTTATCCACATTTTCAGCACCTTGGAATGTCAGCAAAGCTGGTTTCATAGACTCTGTCTGGTTGCAGCCTCAGCAGGTATAGAATACATAAAAACAGCTCTGATAAGAGTACTTTTAAACTCTAATGGTGTAAATATTGCCCCTTGCATTTGACTGTAGCGCTGTTGGAGTTGATATAGCACTAGGAGTCTTTCCGTGAAGGAGTTACGTGTCTGCATAGCTCTCGGACAGTCTCTTCCTGTGCTCATCCATCAGTATAATCCTGTTGGATAGAAGGTGTTGGGAAGGTTGGGCCAGATGGTGCAGACAGGAGCTAGTCAGCTGGATCTGTCCCCCTTGAGCCTTGAGGCGGGGGCAACTCGGTCCTTCTGGCCCTCGTTATCGGAAGAGACCGGCCTTTTAACGCCCGTGGCGCAAATTTGAGGCCACGCCGAAGAGATTGGCTCTGGGTCCGCCATCTTGTGTTTGTCCAAAAATTCAGCAAAAACAAAATGTCAATAATAATGGCAGTAGAGCTGAAGAACAGAAAATACCGCTTCGTACACGGTGAGATTGCGTGTGACTATTTATGGCTAAAGTGCGTATTCATCCTTTTAGTCCGATTTTAATCATCCCTGATCCCCCCTCCCGCCCTCCCACTGTATTATTGGCTGGCTTGTACGCACGGCTAGCCAATAGTCCGATGCAGATAAACTCTCTCAAGTTTCAGGGATTCCCCTGACAGACTTGTCCATGGCATTCACCTCGAAATGTCTTTGATCTGAAATCGGTCTCCATGGAAGATGCGCTCGACAATGATCTTTGTTCGAGCTCTGAGCATATTGCCGGTAGAGCTGGGGGGCGGGGGGGGGGGGGGGGGGGGGGGGGGGGGGGGGCGAGGGGGGGTTGCCGCAGATTTCGCTTTCTCTCGGAAATGATGAGCATATGGCAACCACCCTGGCTGGATTCTCCCACAACAGGAGGGTCTGTGTCCCGATTCCTACATCCTGTTATCAGCAAATCCCTCGATACCCCCCCCACCCCCCGCGCCAACCCCCACCTCCCCTCCCTTCCGCTCACTCCCCCACTTCTCCACTCCTCCTCCTCCTTCTCCTCCCTCGCTTCTACATGCTCAGTATTAGCCATACGCTCTGCGCTCAACGTGTCACTTCCTTTTTTCTCTCTCCACGCCCCCCCCCCCCCCCTCCCACCCCCCACCTCGCTTCCCCTTTTTACAGCACACACCCTCAATCAGTTAATTAAACACAATATAAATCACTGCCTGGATTCGTAGAGTAAGATTAATTCTGCAGTTTGGCGTTAAAAAGGAGCATAATTTATAGTGGAAGATGAAGGTTATCTCTCTATTTCTTTTTTTTTCTTTATTTGAAATCAGATAGTATTGAGATATTTAATCATTCGTTTTCTCTTTCCATATCAGAGGAATGGCGGTATAATCTTCAAGGGAAAACTATCCTCTGTCCAAAACAAGAATAAGGGTCTGTCATCTTCCACCAGAACTTCACCCCCCCCCCCCCCCCACTACCCCATGAATGTCCCTGTCCATTGACGGTGTAAAGGGGGGTATTCATTGGCTGCCCAGAGATCAAAGGCCCCCCCCGACCCGGACAATGCGCCGTTTCTCTCTCACCTGGGACACAAAGAGCACGTTTCATAAGAGCGGCTTCCTCCCGTAAAGCAAGCCCTTCTCCCCAGCCTCGCCCACTCGGAGATGACCCCCAGAAACGGGGCCTTCTGGGAGACAGCGGTCACTTAAATTTATGGACTTAATTAGAGGAAATCCTCCCCCCCTCCCCCCCCACTAATAATTTATGTCAAGTAAAAGGGTCTATTTCTCACTCGGTCTGATTCTGTGGTCTGTCTTTAACAGTGACTAGGAAGCGACTGCTAATTATATTTTATTATCTAGTCCACTATATGCAGTGGCACTAGGTCTGTGACAATCGTATGTGTGAAAACCAGGAAAACAGAAATAGTCGTGCTTTGTAAAATTATTTAAAGTTGTAAATCATCTACTAAGAGGTAGGGGCGGAGATGACCTTTTATATTTAGCTAATGGAGCACTATTCTAGGAAAGACTTAAAACTGAAAGGAAGAGAAACAAAAATGAGATGAAAGCTTCGCTCAGAGTCATCTTACTAGAATATCGCAGATCGATGACATAGCATAATTTTGTCAGAGAATTTGTATTTTCCATTTTCTTTGACTGTCGGCCTGCTTGATTGAAACTGTTGAATAATTAGAAATAATTAAAAAATGTATATGTTTTTATAAATGGACATGTCAAAAATTATTTTCGCATTTGATCTGGACAGTTTATGAAAGTATGTTTGGAGCCTTAGCACCCAAGAAAATTCAGGAAATCTTTTTTTTGTGCGGTCAGTGTGCCCTCCATCTTGATTCCTGATGGGAGTGTGCGGGAATGGGAATCCGGTTGGACAGCTGCCTCTGTCCCGACTCCCGACTGGAGTGTACAGTGCGCGAATCGGAACGCCGTTCGCCCCAAAGAAACTCACTCCGGGGGAGTTTCGTGCCTTTATTTAATGACGAACCCTTCAAGAGCCGAACGCGGAATCCCCGGCAATTACCGCAGATTATCACTGCGGCAGTTTGGCTGTGGTTGAAGTAATTACAGCGGTCCCAAGTCGCCCATATAATCAGTGAACAGTTTGAGACCGTTTAGGGGGAGTTTAGTTAACTGTGGAAATTGGGCATTAAATGTTGCCTGCTCTCCCCCCCTGTTGTGTAGCTCTTGGTTTAAGAGTGTATATGGAATTTATTTTTCGTAACTTAGCTGAATGCGGAGCCCCCCCACAACCCCAACCCACCCCCCCCCCCCTCCCCACAGCCCCCAGTTCTAAGCTGTCACCAAGCCTCTCGTTGAGAGTCATTTTTTGACTTACAGTTTTGGCGTAAATTGGCTCAAATGGGATGGGGAATAAGACTGTTATGAAGCCCTCCTGGGGCTTCAAGATGGTTGATTGGGCCTCCGGGACAAAGATAGGCAAGTCAAACAACCCCCGAGGAGAGGGGCGAAGCCAAGGGAGGGCAGAAAACCACCCGCTTCTTAAAACTGCAGAATTGCATCTGTACCCAGAGTAATGAAACCTAACCATCTCTCAGACGAACACTGTTATTTCACCAACTCTTACTGACAACATGGAAACATGTTTTTTTTGCCTTGCTGAAATTGGGATTACATTGTTTATTAAGCAGTTACCATTACTGAGATCGACAAACAAAACCAAAAAAAATAGTTTTTACATAATAAATACTATCATGTATTCATAAGGCTTAATATTTACTGACATAAATCAGGTCAAGTATCTTCCTCACTTGATTTGAACTTGCAAGCCATCAGCTAAAATAAACAGTGATTAACTACTTGATGTGCCCGAATCCAAGTGGTACTGGGCATGGTCTGCAGCTTTGTCTGCTTGTGGAGACGAGTGGACAGCGCCCAAGCTTGATTACCTGCCAAGGAACGGTACATTACAATTGTGAAGTCTTATGTAAAATTCTTATTTCGTGAGCCTCATTAAAAAAATAAAAATAAAAAAAAGCTTACGAAGCATTTATTTTAAAAATAATTGTGTCATCCAAAATGTGAGTCCGGTGATGGTTGCCACATTTGACCATTCATGTGAAATGTGATACCTATAATCAGCGGTTTTCAATAGTGGATGTACAGTGCAGGGCCACATACTGGTGTACAGGAATCGGCATTAAAAGAAAATGGGCAAGTATTTCAGTCACACAAGTAAGCAAACCCGGAGAGGCTAAAAATAGACCTGTGAACACGCTAGCAGAATATCCAGTTCTTGTTGGTAAGTCATTTCCTGTTGGCAAGAATAATGCAAGTACACAGAAATCCTGTTTTTTTACGCTTTTTAATGATGCAACAGAAAACTTCATTAAACGTGTAAATTGCTTAAATGGGGGGATGGGTGTTTTTTTTGTGGGATCTGCTGTTAGATTTCTAACAAATGTGTTGCTGGTGTCTTTTTACACAATGTGGGCAATAATTGCCTTTTGTTTTCCATTGTTCTCTTATCATTATTTCTGTTTTTAAATCAGTCTGTGGAAACAGAAAGAAAAAAAAACAAATCTCTTCATTACATAATTGAAGCAGTTTCTATGAGTGTCAAAGAGTCAAATTGAGCCTTGTACAAACATTACTGAAACTACGAATGCTATATAGACTGGGGAAGATGGTCATATAAAAAAAAATATTTACAGCTCAGAAGCAAGGTCATTGCATTTCGGTTCACTTTTCAAAAGATAATATGGATGGTGTGTCTGAATTGCCCCTTTTGTGAGTAAATGGTGTGTGTGCCCTGGGATGGACTGGCAGACTGTCAATTTCTGCTTCTCACCCAATGCAAAGTGGTTGCAGTTAATGAAAGTTTAACAACTAACATCTGCACAACTGTATGTTAGCAGTTGTGATACTGCACAAACGTATAAAGACAGAGAAAGCAAAACCATTTTTCATACACATTTTCCGCATGAGTTTTAAAAGTCCACAGACACAGCAAGGGACAGAGAAGAAAAGTAAATCTGTTTCATTTTTCACGCTGAGAGGAAACCTCCCGATTGCATCCAATGCTCCATGTTCACTTCTGTAGAACTTTCAAGGCTTCGTGAACTTTGTTTAATCATGTGCTGGTTGATTCTGCCTCGCTGAAGTTTTTAATTAATTAATTAATTAATTAATTAATTTTTTTTCACCTTTGGCAGTGTATTGCATTAATTTATGGAAAAACAAATCTGAAATATGGAGATGCCTTTTGTCTGAGGCAGCTGTTTGGACCTGCTTGCCAGGAATCAATCAGAGGAGCCCCAGGAGCTTCGGTCAGAGGTCCCTTTGAAGTCTGGCGGGGTTTAGCTGTAGGGGCGGGGTTTAGCAGCAGGGGCGGAGTTAGCGACAGGGGGGGGTTTAGCAGCAGGGGCGGAGTTAGCGACAGGGGAGGGATTTAGTGGCAGAGGCAGGGCTAGCAGCAAGGGCAGGTTTATTATTATTATTATTATTATTACTATTATTATTATTATTATTATCATTATTATTATTATCGTTATTATTATTATTGTTATTATTATTATTATTGCAAACACAAAAGACACCTGTACTTAAAAAAAAAAAAAAATGGCTGCAGCCAAAAGGGCAGTTTAGGATTGGCAGGGTGAAGTGCTAGCAGCTTAAACCATAGAAAAATACAAGGCGAGCTAAAGAATAAAAATCCTGCCACATGTTGTGTAAACAGAAAAAAGAAGGTGTAAAAATACAGGTTTTATTGCACATAAACCCAAGTAACCCTGATGAAGGTGTAGCACAGTAACACCTTGGTGTTTATGTGCAATAAGAACACTGTGTTCCCTCTTTCTTTACACCAAGGGTGGCAGGAGTTTTTATTTCCATCACCAAAGGACCTTGGCTTGGGATCATTGGTGGTCCAGTGAAAAGCCAGAGAGGGAGGAAGTGTGATGTGGATGTGCAGGGTTGATGCTGTAGAGCAGTGACTTCACACACACAGACACACAGACACACACACACGCACACACCACCTGTGCTGTGCCTTTGTCCTTCAGCCCTCACTGTGCCCCCCCCCATTCCCCATTGTCTCTCTGCACCACCCACACCCCAAAACTTTGCGAAGCACAGCAGTGCAGTGTAGTGGATAGAAAACTGGGTTTGCAACTAGGGGTTGCATGTTCAACTCCCAGGTGGGGACAAAGCCTTGAAAAATGCTGAACTGCATTGCTATCCAGCTGCATAAATGTACCTTATGTGAAATAAGTAAGCAGTGCCCGTTCGTCTGGGTTTAGAGTAAATATTTTCACGTTCTAATAGGAAAACATGCGAAAATCTCTCTCCTAACGATCCCGCTCGTCTGAAAACCTTCTCCAGCGTTTTCCGTGTGTGCAGCGGCTGATTGGCGACAGGCAGTCGGAAGGCGGGGCCTCCCTCGAGCCGCGCCGGGGCCCTTGAAGCCGTGCCGGTCCGGCGGAGGGCCCGTATGTTTACCGCGGTCTCCGACACGGCCTCTGGATGCGTCCCGTTACAGGAAGCGTTCGCCGAGGAGGCCGACCCCCCCCCCCCGCTGGGCGCTCCGGGATTGGCGGTACTGGCAGTCGCGGTTACGACCCTAGCGGAGCGCGAAAACTTGCCGCGGAGACGTCCTCTCTCTCTCTCTCTCTCAAAAGAGGGCGTTTGAATCAATAACAAGCCCTCCAGGGTTAGTCTCCTGCTCTGGAAAAAAAAAGTTTTGTTTCTGTCAGAGCGTTTGCATTTTCAACCACCAGGAAGATGTTTTATTTATTTATTTATTTGTTGTATTTTTTTATTTTTTTTTCCTGTACTGAGGGTCCAGTCAAGCTGCTCGCGGCATCTGGATCCTTCTGTTCCTGTCTGGTGCCAGTTTGTGTAATGTAGCGAGAAGGGCAAAGCCAGGTGGCTCGCTGCTTTGCTGCATACACCGGGTGTGTGTGTGTGTGTTTGCGTATGTGTGAGAGAGAAAGCGAGGGAGAGAGAGAGAGTGTGTGTGTTTGCGAGAGACAGAGTGTGCATGTGTGTATGTGTGTGTGTGTGAGAGAATGTGTGTGTGTATGTGTGTGAGAGAGAGAGAGTGTGTGTGTCTGTGTCTGAGTGTGTGTGTGTGTGTGTGTGTGTGAGAGAGAGTGTGTGTGTGTCTGTGTGTGTGTGTGAGTGTGTGTGTGTGTATGAGAGAGTGTATGCCTGCATTTCTGCTTACTCTTACTGCATGTCTACACAGGTAGTATGTGTGCATAAGCAGATGCATGTTTTGCATTATGCTAATTTGCTCAGTTTTTAAGATTTTGAAAAATGATCCAAAATGAGACATCTGTACCATTATTCATATCTTCATCATCAGCATTTTTAATATCTATAGCTTGCAGATGGTTCATATACTAAGAAGAATCATCATCATTACATTCATTATATCTACATAACTGGGTCCAGTTTTGCTGTTGCTGCTAATTCAGTGCTTTGTCATAATAACTCAGTAGCCAGCATTTTTTAGCCACTGTTGCAAAGCACTTTTACATGCTACATGGTATTAATAGTTTCATGTTATAACTGTAGCTCTGAAAAAACTTGCCTTCTGGGATTTGCAGCTATGTTTCCTGAGTAACGCGAGCAACACTCCTTAATTCACCTATGCTCATCTTTGTCCTTGTAATGAACTGGGGTTTTACTGTACTCTGTAAAAAAAAAATTAAAAAAAACTTCCAGTCTTGAACCTTATTCTGAGAGATCTTCTCTTTATTCACAGCCTTGTTGGACAACAATGACGTTACCAGCCAATTCAAAGAGCAAACTCCCCACTGTACAGCCAACCCCCCATAATGGCTACAATCACAGGTTCACTCACGGGGGGGTGTGGGGGCTGTGTAGAAATATTAGCTGTGAGGTATTTACACTGAATGTTTACTTGCAAATGTTGGGTGCATCCATACATTATTTATTGCACTTATTAAACAACGTAAACACGAGAAGTGAGCAATTACAGCGTATTGTGATGTATTATTTACAACACTTTGTTCTCCTGGTTGGAGATCCATGCTGGAGAGACGGCAAAAGCCTGATCCATGGCCTGTAGAGCAAGCAGGAGATCCAGGCAGGGGAGGTGGGAGAAGACTCCTGATCTTGAATGGAGTTTTCCTGTTCTCCCTGAGTGGATTTCTGCATATACTGCATATGCAATTTTACTTGCCAAGTAAACGCTATTGTTAACTTTAAATTCTTTACAAACACAATCTGGAAAAACGATGTACTGTATGGTGATAGGCAAACATAAAACTCCTAGCACCTGCATTTAATCGTGAGTCAAATTGAATGTTGCATGTTGATTGAATGTGGGCCACTGTGTGCAGAAGGTTGAGGTGAGGTGCTACGGGGGTGGGGGTGGGGGGGTTGGGTGGGAGCGATGTGAAGTAGACATCGCTGCTTAACGAAGCTGCAGGATCATATTAATGATTCTGCTTTATCTGGTTCCTTTGCTCATCCATAATGGATCCTCCTCCAACTCCTCGCAGTTTGCTATCTTCTCTTCCTCCGCTTCGCTCCTCCCATCCGCTCCCTTCGTGTCGCCACTCTCCCGACAGATGGGTGTCCCTCCGTCTCCCGTCTTTCCCTTCTTTCATCTCCCTCTCTCCTGTCGTGTACCTGGGACAGCTACCTGGAGGCTGAGAGAGGGAAGCAGCGTCGGTGCCAAGCCAAGCTCCACAGTTCCAGAGCTCCACATTTCCATTACATTACAGGCATTTAGCAGATGCTCTTATCCAGAGCGATGTACACAACTTTTTATACTGCATCCATTTATACAGCTGGATATACAGTATACTGAAGCAATACAGGTTAAGTACCATGCTCAAGGGTACACCAGCTGTGTCCTACTCAGGAATCAAACCTGCCACCTTTAGGTTACAAGTCCAGCTCCTTACCCATTATACTGCACTGCTTCCCAGTTCCAGAGCCTCCCCTAAACAGCATAAGCATTCTGTCAAAGGATGTTGACCATAAATAGGTACAGCACAAGAGGTATATAGAAAATACTTATCATCTCCTATTCTTTACAGCACATAAGTATTTACTCAGTTTTACTATTTACCGTACTTAAGGACTGATTAAGTTATTGAAGGATTCCTGACAGTTCATATCGAGTAGCTAATGAAACAAACTCAGCCCTATCCGAGGTTTAATTGTGTCCTAATTTCTGCACTAATGACACCGTAATATGGGGTTTTCCATAAGTCTTCCAAGAATTAATTACAGTTTTACTGAGAAAAATGATAATGAAAGAATGCTGCAAATTAAACAGCTGTTTAGTTTCCCCTGTGAAAAAAAGAAAAAAAAACCCCTCACACTTCCACACAACTGTAATTTTCCGAGCTCGTTCCCTGGACATTCATTTCCACCTTACTCTAATTAGCCGCAGAGCTTTATCGTTGTATTCACGTGTGACGTGCCAAAATATGAGGCTTGTGCCTCTCCCTTGAAAATGTACTGAGCTGTCGTTTCTGAAGCAGGATTGAGTTTATCCATGTGGGAAGACAGCTTGTGAACAAAGCAAGTGAGAGGAAGCCGAGAAAGGAGTGTGTGTGTGTGTGTGTGTGTGTTTGTTTGTGTGTGTGCAAGTGTGTATGTGTTTGTGTGCGTGCGTATATGTGTGTATGTGTCTGTGTGTGTGTGTGTGCGTGTGCGATTATGTTTGGTAGTGGAGTGAAATCAACCACATTGTGGAGTATGGCCAACCATACTCCACATTTCAAATATGTGATTTTTTTCTTCTTCCCAATTCTATCAATCCCCTTTGACGTGAAAAACATACTAAGAAACCAAAAGTGCGGAGGGCGGAGGAAGAGGAAGTACAAATTAATCTTGATCTCCATTATTCGATTCCAAACTTCAGCTCCAGTTTGCCTGATACAGGCTGAGAACAGGCAGACTGTTCTGCATCATCAGCGGAAATGTTTCAGTCATTTTTGAATACTGTTTTGATTTGTTTCGTTTTCCTGAATTTATTTTAACCTTTCAACCATAAGCCTCTTTCCCCCCTCGCTCTCTCCCTCTCGCTCTTCCTCCGCTCCCTCTTTTCGAAAAAAAAAAAAAGTCTCGGGGTTCGAAATATTCCGTTTTGGGAACGGGTGACAGATGCCTAATTGAATGATGAATGTGCCTTTATTGCTCTGTAATTGAACTGCCAGCTTCTCTGATTGGTTTTTGCGGAGGGGATGCTCCGTTCGTCATCAGTGTCCCGGCGTCGGGGGGGGGGGGGGAGGCGTAGGGTTGGGGGCGGGGAGGTCTGGAAATGGCGCCCTGTCCCAGCCTACACTCCATCTGTCTCCCCTGAATCCAGACCCGCTTTGCACTTTCAAGGAAACGAGGGGGACGCGGGGGGGGGGGGGGGTTGGGGGGGACGACCGTTCGCAAGCAATAATAAATGACGCACATCCAGCCCCCATGCGTCCACAATGAGAATATCGTCTTTTAATTGTTTGAGGGGGACATCTTTTCGCACAACACCCACTCGTCGTTCCCCCTAGCCACCTCAAACCCACCCCGCCCCCCCCAACCCCCTATGCACGCTACCCTGACCTGACAAGTCCACGATGAAGATTAATGACCCAGCCCCCTCCCACCTGAATGACAGTGACGGAGATGGGCGAGGCAGAGGGAGTCATTTATCACTCTGTGACAGGTGCCATTCAGAGCCATGGCCCGCCTCCTCCAGCAGCCCCACCCCCACTCACCACAGAGAACATCACCCCTTTTTATTCCTAGCCTCCTCCTGCTCCCCTCACCTCTTAAACATGGGGTTTAATAAAAAGGCTAGAATAAAAAATAAGAGTATACATGCAAATAATAAACATCTTCAGAGTGGAATTGAGAGGTACGCATAGGAAAACCAACCCACCTTTTGATTCCCAGGCCTGGTCTCACCAGTCTTTATCCTCATTAACACTTTAAGTGTGAGATCATAAATATGTGATTAGAGTGTTCTTAACTGAACATTCTAATGCTGATGTAACAATCCCTGCTGGTAACTGAAAGCAATGGAGTTCTACAATACTGGAGAGTGTTCTAGAACTCCATTGCTATTGAGAAAAATACATTCCAAAAGAAAACGTACTCTTCAAAGGGTGAATTTGGTTCTCTTTGTTGAGGGCTGGGCATGGGTGAATTTCATTAATTGAAATTTAGCAACACAGCCAGATCATCCCCACATATGAAATGATGAATGAAAATGAGTAATTCCTCTAGGGGTGGCTGTTCCCTGGAGCAGGGATGCAACAGAGCATGTCGTCCTTTTTGGACCCACCAGGCCTCCTTACCTCAGCAAAGGCTTCTTCAGAAATTTCAAAGAAATAGAAAAGGCCCATTTGCTCACTACATTTGCGATGGACTGGCGACCTGTCCAGGATGTATCCCTGCCTCTTTCCCAATGCATGCTGGGATAGGTTCCAGCACCCCCCGCAACCCTGACCAGGATAAGCGGGTATAAATAATGGATGGTATGGATGGATAATTTTCTACATAGAGACATAATTTTTCCACCAGAAACAACTTATTGTAGCAGCGTGGTATAGAGGACACTATGTACAGTACTGCAAAGGTATTTGTGGTGATGTCACCCTGATCACTGTTACAGTTGCTTTTTATTCAATAAAAAAAAAATCAATCTAATTCTATGTCTGTCTTATTTTATTTTTTAAATGATCAAAAGCATTTTCCCGTACAGTCGATATATATTTTTTTGCTAATACCGTTCTGAGACAATTTAGTTCACTGTACCAGTAATTTGTATCCTGTCTAAACATGTAATGAGTTAATATGACAGATTCGCTGGAAACCCACAACCTCCTGACACAAACAAAGTAAGCCACGTCGAAGATGAATATGGACGCACGTTTCATCATTAAGTTATGCGGAATTAAATAAACTACGCGTGCCTTTATATCCATTCCAGAACGCTTCGGCAATTATTAATTGTCTTTGCACAGCCTAGCCTTGCTAATGGAGCTTAATAATTCATGAAAGATTACTGGTGTCATAGTCCGCAATTAGCATTGTGTTTGAGATATATCGGTATGCATCTTCATTAACGATCTCCGAGTCCTTTAATCATAATTATGGGCCTCTGAAAGTCGTCTCTCGCTTTGTTATTATTCCTGTTATGTTTCTCGGGTTGCCACTGCGACACAAGCAGTCGGAATGAAGAGATATTCTCATTACAGACGCATGGCTAACTCCAGTAAAACACCTTTCGAACACTGTTCTTTAAATGTGACTTTGGAGGGTGCAGTTTGAAATTAGTTCCCCTCTGTGTGCTTACAACTGTACGCTACATGATTAATAGTCGGCTTACCTCCCCCCCCCCCATTTTGTTCATTTTGGGTCCAATATAAATACATTGGATAATGAAGCTGTAAAATAGGTTCTCTTGTTTTAAAAAGCAATTTGAAATTAATTACAAGCGAAGGCAACGTTGATTGAAATAACTGCCAGTGGTATTTAGAGCAAACCCCTTTGGACTACATAAAAAGGCTTCTGCTAATAATCTAATTTCACATTATTTGTTTAGCTGACGCCCTTTTCTGAGGTGAATAATTTAACGTGAATAGTACTCACTGTGCGTTTGTATGACGGGATAAGTACCAAAGCTATTCATATTGTGTACAATGGCACAATGATTGTGTTACAGTGCATGTAGAATTTGGACTTGCCTGCAGTTGCTGTTGGCTGCAGTTTCTCTAATCAGTAGGTTCATAAGGCATCACAAATGGATTTTGTATTGTTTAAGAACCCAATGCATACAGTGCATACAGTATCTGCACGCTTATGGTGATGGAGTTCAAAAACATTTAATCACAGTGGATTTCAGAAGAAAAAGTTGTTTGTAGGCAGTAGTGTTGCCCCAGGGGCAGTGGGTTTCAGTTGTTTTGACTGCCTCAAGAGCGCCCCCTATGGTCATTCAGAGAGCTGCATTCTCTCGATGGCAGCTGTGAGCTCCTACAGGGCATCAATCAGTTGGCGGGAGGGTTTCCAGATGGCCTGTTTTTGACCGGAATGTCCGAAAGGTTTTCAAACAATTTTGCACAAGTCCAGTTCGTGTTCCTGACCAGACAATAACACGTCTGGACTGAGGAATTGATTGAAGACGCTAAGGCTTTGTTTACCAGCAGAGGTGGCAAGGACGCAGGAGTCATCACAACATGGCATCATAATCCGCTGGCAACTCAGCTCTTTGAACCCCTGCAAGCTGATTGGTTCTTTTTTTTTTTTTTTTCCAGTTGCATTATGGTAATTGTTCTGATGAGTGCATTCCATTCGGCAGTTACGTTATCAATTTACTGCCCCCCACCCCACCCCACCAACACCACAATTGCCACCTTGCCACCCCATTAATCTGGCAGTTAAAATACAGTAACCATTAGGACTAACTGAGCGAGGCGCAGGCCTACGCCAACATAGCCCACAGCGTTCGGGGAGCGCGTGCAATCTGCTGCTTTCAGATTTCCGAATATCTCGAGATAAACCCGTCCTCTCCTCGGCTCCGTTGCCTGTGCGTTTCAAATCCTTCAATCCAGACGAAGGGAAGTGCTTTTCAATCACCCATAGTGATGGACCGGTATCTCAAGATAGCGCTATTAGCATTGTTGCGTAGCAATGGGCTTTTTTAATGCTGCCTTAGCCAAAGTCACTGCAAAGGATAGCTGCATTCGCCCGGTGCAGATGATTGTGACCGAGGTGTGAAATTGTTTCGGCGACCCAGGGTTGAGTTCCTTGACTAAGTGTGAAGTAGCGGTTGAATTTATACAACTCCTGACCCAGTTTAAAAAGATAACCCATTTCACTCTTTACACAGTGGCTCAACGGCATTTCAGCAGATGTTTAAAAAAAAAAAAAAACACCAACACACATTTTGTTCTGTAAGAAATCTTGGCGGTGAGAACAAGTCGAAATTAAGGCAACAAGCAGCACTTGCTTGTGAACTTGTCTGACAAAATAAAATTTTCAAGATTGTGTCGTTCAAAATAATATCAAAAGCTGTATTCCGTGCGCCAAGGACGCTATCTTTGTCAGAAGAGCAGGGCATAACACGATGAGATCACCGACGGGGAAAAGAATTCAGCCGATGCCAGGTGCATGCTGGGAGAGTCCGGCCACAGCGTTCGGAGCGCTGTCTGCGTAATGCAGTGGGTGACAGCTCCGCTTGCCTTTTAGTGATGTCATAGGTCGGAGTTCAGAGGTCGTCCATGTGTGACAGGTTTGAAGCCTCATCCGGTTTCAGCGTCTCCAGGCCGCGGCGTGTCGTTGTCCGCGTGATTAACGGCGGAGGCGCAGGGCACCTGCTGCAGCCCCCCCCCCCCCCGGTGTCTGCGGGCCGCTCTGAAGCTGATAAATATGGCCGCCTAATGAGCTTCTCATCAGCAGAGACCCACCACTCAAAGAGCGCTGTCTGCTTGATGTTAAATTCAAAATGGCGCTCCACAGATATTTACATATTTTATTATTTGTGTGTGTGTGTGTGAGAGAGAGGGAGAGAGAGGGGGGGTTTACTAGAGATCTAACTGTCCTGCAGGTTTTTCATTTCAACCCTAATTTGCCAGATCTAATTCTACTAATCAGCAGCTCAACGAGATCTTTAGCTGATTGAACAAGATGCGCTTTGTTAGGGTTGGAGTGTAAAACCTGCAGGATGCTAGACCTCCAGGAACAGGGCTGGACGGCTAAGGTCTAAATGTATCAGCTTCCTTTGATGATAACCGATTACACTGCTCCCTTTATTTGTTTCATTGACTCTTGAAATTGATTGAAGTGTCTTAGTGGCACACTACCCCCCCCCCACCCTCGTCCCCTCACCCCCTCCCCCCGGCCCCCCATCCCTGTCCCTGCCTCCCCTCCACTGCATTCTGTGGAAATCTCACACACAATAATTGCTTGACCTTTACAGCAGCAGGACTGTCTCATTAGAGCTGATGGATAATGACGGTCCCCGTCGCGAAGCCTGAACTTTGGTGATAATGAAACTGTGGCACACCTCGCGGGCGGGTCCTCGTGTGAGCCCAACCCCCCCTCCCCACATCCCCTCACCGCCCCCCCCCCCCCCCCACCATCCAAACCTCCCGCCAAACCGCTGGATGTCCCCTGTGAAACCAGTAAGCGGAGTCTCCGGCCTGTTCCAGCTTCAGGTGTGACGGCCTGCGGACCCTGTGTTGTGTGGGACGACCCCACGTCTCTCCTCCCGAATCCTGCAAGGGCGAGATGGCAGCTGGGACCTTCAATTAAATCAGCGCAAAATCGTCCCCCCCCTCCTGTAAACAATGTCACTGTCACACTCCTCCTCCTCCTCCCCCCTCCACCCCTCCCTAAACAGTATCATCAGCCTCCCCTTTGCTTCTTTCTCTTTGTTTGCTAAATCAGCCCCCCCCCTTCCCTCCACCCCCCAAAGATGCACAAAAATCAACCTGTGTGTATTTGATTTTGACTGTTTTAATCTGGTCGCCCTATTTGGCGAACCCGAAAGCGAGGGTGGGGCGTGGCCTCTTAGGCTCCTCCTCCTCCTCCTCCTTGCTCCACGGCCTCTCTCTCTCTCTCTCTCTCTCTCTTTCTCTCTCCCCTTATGGAAAACAGAGCAGCTTTCTTGCTTGACACTCTTGCTCGTTCCGCGCACCCCCGTCGGCAGTGTTGGGGGGGTGGGGGGGGGTCACCCAGATGGATGTCTCGGTCGCAGGGGTCTCCAGACTGCTGAGCCAGCAGGGGGGGCTGACACTCTAGCAACCATGTGCTCGCCCCCCCCTCACCCCTCCCACCCCCAACACCCCCACCCACATTCTAGATCCTTCCCTCTGCAGCCGCCTCAGGGAGCTGTGGGCCTGCGTGCGCATGAAGGAAGAGGCGAGGAGCGGACATACGTACGTAGGCCCCGTTCACCAGAATTTATGCCTGTGCGTGACCGTGCCGAATTCTAGGCCTGAGCCCGTGAAACAGTCCCGTCCACCAGGAACCTGGCGCTACAGAGGCACCACGTTCTACACATCCCAGGGGCTTCAGCACGCCCCAAATCACGCCCAAATATGGGCACGGGTTCTGTTTGTGCTTTCTGCAACGCCAGGCCTACGCTAGCCTTCGTCCCTCCGATTGGACCGAATCTCCACCCCGATTTAGTCTCCTCCAGAGCAGGATTTTACCTGCAGGTGCTCAGTTTCTTGCTCGTAGATGGTGTGTCTTCACGTCACCTTCATTTTACACACACTACAGACTTACGCCACCCGCACAAATTTAAATAGGTGTAGCATTTGACATTTTCGGGGTGCTAAAATTAATTCCGCGTCAAGGAATCAAGGCGGGCGTACGCGCGGGACCCATCCGAGGACGTCTTCCGCACCCCCCCCCCCGCCCCCCCGTCTCTGCCAGCGCGTCTCTTAATTGCCCCGTCTTTAATCAAACTGTGTGTGTGTGTGTGTGTGTGTGAGTGCCTCTCAGCGATCGCGATCACGGCCGATAACAGGAGCCTAAATACACACTATTATTAGCCGTACGTAACAATTAAAGCCGAGAAACCGCGGCGGGCTAATGTTCCCTTCGGTGGCAGGGGGGTGACAGGCCAGTGACAGAGAGGAGCGGTGGCGTGCGCATCTGTGTGGGAGGGTTTCGAGGTATTTTTCCTTCCCTTTCTTCCTTTCTTTCTTTCTTTCTTTGAGGTATGGGGGCGTGGGGGAGGGGGGTGCTGGTGTGTCACGCGTCTGCAATGGATCAGCCGAGCTCCTCTGTGACCTGCTGGCTTCTGTCCCGGAAGAGAGAGGGGGGGGGGGGGGGCGGGGGGGTCGAGGGGGGTCAAGCTCTCCCCTGCTGCTAGACGCGCTCTAACGCAGGGGGTCTGTCCGTCAGCTGGCTGGCGATGATGGTGACGCTCCCTCCCGTTGTGGCCCCGCCCGGAGAGACGCTACAGCTGATTGACTCAAAAGGCTCAAGCGTTTAAATATGGCGGTTCAACACAGCTATTTTGGTTATTTATCATTCATTTCTTAAGGGTTAAATTCACCTTATATGAGGTTGGGGGGGAGTCGGCCATTGTACTATTTAGTCGGGCAGTGGGCTTCTAATTCCTTGAGCAGATAGCATGTTTACACCTGGTCAACTGGTACAGAGTTAAATATTATTCCATGAACATGATCAGGATTACATGGGCTCCTTACAGAGCATGTATAGTTCCTGTTGGACTCTGTTAGAGTTGAATTGACTCAGGACATTTTACGGTGTAGCAAGTTAATTCTTTTTTTTTATTCCATTTTTTTAAATCAAAGGTTAATTATAAAAAATAACAGTACTGGTTGTCTGTCAGCACATCAAGTATATGAAATGTGTTTGGGCTAGGTACAACTGCTAAAGGGTTATGCACAGCCAGCATATTCAGATCACTGGAAAATATTTAACATGGACTGAATCTAGAGACCATGACCAAAACTATAACAGGTATGTTTATGTTCTTCTTATTTGTCCGTTATCCTGATACAAAATACGTTAGTGAGTCACTAAGTTTCCATACATTCATAAGCAAATGATTCTACCTGTTACAGATGTGAATGTAATCACCACACAAATCCATTAAAAACCTGAGTAGCAAAAAGTGTGCTTATCCAAAGAGTAGGCTAACATAATTTACTTTCACGCTCTTTCATGCTCGGTAGGAATAACGTGATTTAAATGATAATATTCATTACAGCTGTTTTCAGGTGAATTTTATGGAACCGGACAAATAGGACTGAAAAAACATACTCTTTTCAGAATAGCCATTCTGAAATGCAGGCATAGACATACTATTAAAACGTGCCATATGCGCTGTAAAATTAACCTGGCTGGATAGGACATGTGAGAAGAGTGCATTATTGAACTCGGCCACTGAAAGGCTTGGTACGTTTCCCATCGTAGGGATGCCGTTTCAGCTTCGCTCGGTTTCCCCGGGTCGTACGTCGGCTGTGTTTGCATTTCAGATCATTTCTAATTTATTTCTACATACATGGCACATACATCATCGCGGACCCGTCGCTTGCATTTTAAATATTTCAGCCCCGTTGAGATCGAGATGTAAAACACGTCAAAACCTGTGTATACGCTTCCAGCCGTTTGACCCCAGAGACGTTTCCCAGACAGGAAATGCACTGAAACAAGTCTTTCAAACAACTTCATGTGGACTTAGCACGCGGTGCCTGCGAGCGTATGTTGGGTTTATCAGCGCTTAGGTAGGTGGTGGTATTCAGTGAATATACACTCGCTTTCGCGTTTCAAAATGTTTTTATTTTATTTTTTTTGGTTTTGGACAGATTGATTTCTTGGCGCAAATTGGTACTGGGAAAATGCGATGGATGACAGCGTATCTGACCTTATGAAAGCAATCAGAGAAAATGCGCCAGGTTCCAGAAGGCTGTATCCACGTAACAAAACAAACAAATAAAAAACGCAAGCTGGCTGGGAACATTTATGCTTAACATAATGGCCTTAACTTTAAACGAGGTGACAGTTGAGAGTTAAGTTGAAGCTGTTTTCATTTCTCTCGCGCAAATTAAACCTCGCGGTTCACTGCAGTTAAACACTTTCAAGGTAATGCATAAAAAATCTGCTGGCAGCATCTCTTTGTGTGCGTGGCGCACTCTTTGCGACAGTAGTATTTACATGTGCATAAAGGTGGCATTCGAACGAATGACGTTGCTGTCGGTTTATCATTTTTGTGTTGTTTTAGTAAGAGTTGCAGCCTGCGCGTGACCACCCATGCTGCCACAACAGATTGTGGCAATGGAATCATGAAGGAGCTTCACTGCATTCGTACCAGCGCGCACTTTGCATTGCAGCTTCACCACGTGACGCAGCCAAATGAATAGTGTTCTTACTGTAGCAGGGTAGCCAGAAATATTAATGTAGTTGTGTCCTGCATAGAACTATAGGTGGGCCAGAACTACCTAGGTGGCTATTCACAATTGAGCATGGTGGTTTAGTCAAGGTAAATCAGTGGGCCAGGATACTGTTTAGGTCGCTGTGGCCCACACTGGCCCACCTGTGCTTACGTTGCAGCCGGTTTTTACTGCACTAATAATAGGCCAGGGTCTGTGTCCATCCCTCACATGCTATGAGGGCTAGGATATGCATCATATTTGGTCATAGTGTTTCCCAGTGTGGAAGTTTCTGTTTTAAGAGTATTCCCTTACTTTGTTGCACAATGGCAACTTCTCTGGTTGCCTGCAAATCATGCAATTAGGATAGTAAATAAGGATGAAACATTGGCGTTGTCACTGTAGAACACTCTATGGTTGCCTCCTTTCATGTAGAAACCAGAAAGAAACATCACCAATCAGGAGGTACATGTGCTAACAACAAATAGAACAATGGCAACAGTGATTGGTGGATACTTGCTTCCACTGGGCCTGCAAGGTAACATCAGTTTGGTTTCACCATATTTATTACTGATGTTAGGTACCTGTGATTGTTCAGGCTCTTTTAATTGGTTGGTTGCAATCACTTGCCTACAATTAAGTGCTTGCGATTGGTTGCTTGCATTGGTGGTTCTGATTGGCCGGCATTGAGCTATGCATTCCTCCAATGCCGTAATGGCACAGGTCGGAGTGAAGGGGATGCTTCATAGTTTTTGAAGAACTTGAGGAATCATGAGCTATTATTACGGCGTTTGAGTACTATTTCCCAATGAGAATAAAGAAATAAAAAATGTAGAAAAGCTGTTAAAAATAGCTCCGTGGCTGTTTTAGACCAGTGGAGAGGAGCAGGTGGTTTTTTATCGTCGTGTTTTCCATCTTATGAATCGCTAATGGCATGCAAATGCAAAAGGCGGTAGGTTCTAATGAACATACAGGTGGCCATGGTAACAGTGTAAAAACCATGGTGATTAATGTTTATGAATTAACAGGAAAACAGTCTGGTACAGAATCACGGATGGCACATATTATGAATGACCTCTATGCTGTTCTCTGTACCTCATACTGTGCCCTAGTTGTTTTCAAATGCAATATAGATTATTTCTTTCACTATCAATATTTTCATAAATCATACTTTCACATTTATCACATTTAAAATTTGATGCATGATATTAGTGATGTGTGTGATACTGTACTTGCCACCTGTATGATTTTTTTGCTGTGTAAATGGGGCATGCTCATTTTCGGATGGTAGTCTTCAGAGGGGCCAGAACATATTTGCTGTGGGCCAACAGATAGCCGCTCTCCTGTTAGCCATCGGGCACTATCTGAGGGCAGCCTGGTTTCATCTGACAAAGGACCTCTTCACATGGCTTTTTGGCAATTTCACAGCAGTGTGGGGACTCTTTTCTGTTTGCATTATTTAAAAAATAAAAATAAGCTTAGAACTTTTGCCATGATGACCCAAGGAATCAAGGTGGGTAGAGAATGCAAGGGGCTGTGTAGCCAATCAGATACAAGGGAATGTGTAAGTGATTGCTTTTGTCTGGAGAGACGTGAGCTGCAGCTAGCCCACCAACACCTCCTCCGTCGGCAACTTAGTTCTTCTTCTGGGGGTCTCCCGTCCGAGTACTAACCAAGCCCCCATACATGCTTGTCTTCAGCAGTTAGCCAGGAGACAGGTACAGGGCAAAGCGTCTTCCAGCAAATACCTCTCATCTCACCTGCTTCTAGAATACTAGAGTGCTATCAGGAACATCCCCGGCGCGTCCTGGGGCTCGTTATTAATTCACTAGATTTTGTTTAGCACCACGGACGCTTTCATCCTCGTGCAGTTTACGTGTTTTGACAATGTCTCGGTTTTGCTTGAGTCTGTTTTTTTTTTTGTTTTTTTTTTCCCCCCAGTATTTCCTTAGCTCATGGTTTTATATTTCCACTACAACCCACTTGAAGCCTGAGCACATATCCTCTCCCAAGACAGGGGAGAGCTTCTTCAGCTGTATATCTGTAATTCAATCCACAATCACATATTTATTTAATCCGCACTGGCTCGGGTGTATACCCAGCGCATCTTTTTTCACTGTCATGTCAGCTGCCATACAATGGCTTCAAGCAGCTAAACAATATTGGCTTTAAACTGGAACTGTTCTCGAGCCTTAGCTCACAATTTCAGTGTAAGCTAAATGGGTCTCGGGCCTTCGTATTCAAAACCCTGCTGGAGAGAAACAGCACAATATTGAACGGAGAAAATTTTGGAAAATGTAATTACGCCTGGCGGTGGATTTCTCTAGTCCTGGGATAATTGATCGCCGCTGTCAAAGCAAAGCATTCTGGAATGCACCGCCGACTGTTTACTCATATTTATGTATTATGCAGACTAGGTTTGGATGCAAATGCAACATTTAGAGAATTAAGCGTAATGCAGTTAGCACGCTCGTTGCGCCACCTTGCAGCGATGCAGTTATAGAAGATTAAGATTACATCACGGGGGGGCACTAGGGCAGCTGATGTAATTCCTGTCTGATGTGTGCTGTTGTAAATTATGAGATAATATTCCCATTTGGCACCGGCTGCATCTGAAGTCTGACTATTGTGACTGCTCTTGAGTTAAAGTTATGCTATTGTGACTCCTCCAGAGTTAAGGTGATAAAGTGTGAACCCCATGGTGTGTAATTGAACCCCAGCAGTGACAGTGCTGATATAATTGTCTCTCTCTCTCTCTCTCTCTCTGTATTTCTCTCTTTCATCTCTCACCTTCTCTCTCTCTCTTTCATCTCTGTCTCTAACACACACACACAGACTATGAAGTCTGCACAATATTCCTTTCTTAGCCCGCTCCCGCCCCCCCCCCCCTTAACCCCCCAACCCACCCCTCCTTGTCATTCTAACTTCTCCTTGAGTGCTTGAGGTGGCTGGTGAATGTGTCCCGTGTTGAAGCCACAGTTCCTTTTTTTGGGGGCCGCACGGCACTGTGCGGACACTACAGAGAATAAAAGGTGTGCGAGCGTGTGCTAGCGTCTGCTAGCGTGTGCTAGCGGGCATGAGCGTGTCCTAGCGGGCGTGAGCGTGTCCTAGCGGGCGTGAGCGTGTCCTAGCGGGCGTGAGCGTGTCCTAGCGGGCGTGAGCGTGTCCTAGCGGGCGTGAGCGTGTGCTTTCGGGCGTGAGCGTGCGCTAGCGGGCGTGAGCGTGTCCTAGCGGGCGTGAGCGTGCGCTAGCGGGCGTGAGCGTGTCCTAGCGGGCGTGAGCGTGTGCTAGCGGGCGTGAGCGTGCGCTAGCGGGCGTGAGCGTGCGCTAGCGGGCGTGAGCGTGCGCTAGCGGGCGTGAGCGTGCGCTAGCGGGCGTGAGCGTGTGCTAGCGGGCGTGAGCGTGTGCTAGCGGGCGTGAGCGTGTCCTAGCGGACGTGAGCATGCGCTAGCGGGCGTGAGCGTGTGCTAGCGGGCGTGAGCGTGTCCTAGCGGGCGTGAGCGTGTGCTAACGTGCGTGAGCGTGTGCTAGCGGGCGTGAGCGTGCGCTAGCGGGCGTGAGCGTGTCCTAGCGGGCGTGAGCGTGTCCTAGCGGGCGTGAGCGTGCGCTTGCGGGCGTGAGCGTGTGCTAGCGGGCGCGGGCGTGAGCGTGTGCTTTCGGGCGTGAGCGTGTCCTAGCGGGCGTGAGCGTGCGCTAGCGGGCGTGAGCGTGTGCTAGCGGGCGCGGGCGTGAGCGTGTGCTTTCGGGCGTGAGCGTGTCCTAGCGGGCGTGAGCGTGTGCTAGCGGGCGCGGGCGTGAGCGTGTGCTTTCGGGCGTGAGCGTGCGCTAGCGGGCGTGAGCATGCGCTAGCGGGCGTGAGCGTGTGCTAGCGGGCGTGAGCGTGCGCTAGCGGGCGTGAGCGTGCGCTAGCGGGCGTGAGCGTGTGCTAACGTGCACGCTCAGCCGTCCTTTTTTACAGTTCTGCAGCGCTGGCCTCCGGCCAGTGACAGATACGCATGATATTTCACAGAGAAGCTCGGCAAATAGAATACCCTGCTGTGCTAAAGAAAACAATGTGTTTTAGGGCAGCAGAATACAATCCATCACTGGCCGTCAAACCCGTTTAAAAAGAAAATTAATGAATAAATTCCTTCTTTTTTTTTTTTTTTTTTTTAAAAGCACCTGCCTGGTTTTTACATCAGAGGGTTAGAAAAAAAAATGACAGGGCCCTGCTTCCCGAAAAAAAAAAAACTTTGCAGTGCTTTTGAGGATCCATCCATCAGGCAGCCCATCGGATGCCCGAATCAAAGGGTCCCATTTCAGCCCCTGCAGGCTCCGTGACCTCTCTTATCAATCACTGCCCATTTGAATGCACATGTGACCTTTTCTCTTTTTTGGGGGGGTGGGGGGGAGGGGGTGGTTAATGATGCTTCTTGATCCATTGGCTGGAGTAAATGCAAGGGGGCCATTTCATGCACTCCTCTGTGCAAATCTGGATTTCTGGCACGGATGACAGACTCCGTAGAGCCTCCTGTATATGGCAGTGATTCCCTGTGCTTTATCACTATATACATGAGGATCCGATTCCCCTTCTCTGGCTAATCAAATTGGAGAACCGTAAGAATACACACACACACTCGCATGCACATGCACACACACATATTCACGCATGCCCGTGCACACTCACACACACACCCGCACACGCCTGCAAGCACACACACACAGACACACGCCTCAACACAAACACACACACACACAGAAACAGATGCTCACGTCCCCCATGCTCATTCGCTCAAAATATATAGTATATAAAAATGTATACTAATAAAACTTTATATATGTGTCACGGTGAAAGATTTGAATAACAGAACAGCTATTGTTCTATTTGCAGATGACAATAAAAAGTTTGAATTGTCTTCTCAGACGCATCTGATTCGATTGACACCAGCTCATTAGCCATCTGTAGAACGACGCAACAAATGTGTGATCGAGTGATTACCAAACAGCCCTTGTGAGGGAGATATGATATAAATATATCCTGTGAGTCAGTCTTCCGCAGCTTCCAACCACGCTCAAATATTTCACCCACAAACACGAGGAGACTTATGAATAATATTCATCTGCCATAGCCGTTATTTATCGTCCCGTCTTTAAAAATGAGAAACGAGAGAAAATAATTCCACGGTCCTCCAGCAGCCTGAAAAATTTCATTGTTTCATCAAGCGATATTTTAGATTATGCAAATGACTTTTCCCGACTTTAAATTACCTTGCGCAATTTACCATCTGCCTGTTTGTGGGTGTGAGCTCTTCGAAGGCGCTGCGCAGCTCCGCTAATGTTTCGTTGTACGGGTGCATCAGTGTAATGGTCCGTTTACGCTATAAGCCCATCAAGAATCTACAAAGATCACTGGATCGGTGCAGCGCTTGTTTGGGATAGTATGCCGCCGCACAAACACCGCGTCCAGCTACCAATGCTGGCTGTGTTTGGTGAAGATGAAATGATTTAAAGGTGTTTGCAATGCTACCCGATTACTTCGAAAGTGCACTGTATAGCTATACGGTACTCATAATTTCTTGTATGGTGATCTCAAACACCCGATTATCGTGGACATCAACGGTCAGCGACACACATTTCATATTCGCCAGCTCCAAATAATCAATATTTATTCACTCAGCTCTCGTCTAAAAACATTTACCGTCAGGTACTGACTTTTAATGCAGCGCTAACGTCCGCTTATGAATCCTTTAAATGTCCTGTGAAAGAGGGATAGTGCCTCTCTCTTTAGGATGTGACCTCTTTAATTTAGGCCCATGGGCCTGTCCCCTTTCACCAAAGGAGCATGTATTTGGCATTGCTATGTACCAAAACAGACGGAAAAGCCAGTTTTATATTCTTACAAGGTTTCAAGTTTAGTTTCATGTAATAAAATGGTGGGTAAATTCCACAATACTGCTCATTTGCCTGTTCCAAATGTGAGTTTGTTTATTTTGGCAAAGAGAAACGCTAAAATGGACACAGGTAGACAAAACCAAAGGATTATGTACTTTACATTTCTATCTGCAGTTTTTTTTTTGAACTCATTAGCTGTTGTTTCTTTAGTTTAGGGTTGCCAGAGGTGCAATAAATGCCGTCACTGATAATAACTTGTTGAAATTAATTTTTCCCTAGACATGTAGCTGAAGCAGTAAAAACTAATGCACACTGTTCACACAATGCATTTCATGTTTTTGCGTATGTATTTTCATCATAGGAAATCTTGCATCTAGAATCTTTTAGAGCTGCAGATTAGTTTATTTTCCCTTTTTCTTGCAGACGCCAGGAATGTTTTGGCTCTCAGCGAATCGGAAAAATAGGAGAAGAAAAGAAGAGCGAGCGTCGGAATGCCTTCCCAATTCATTATCTTCCTCCTCCTCCTCCTCCTCCTCCTCTGGAGCAGGTACTCATTATCCCGGCTGGAGGGCTTTCTGAATAATTGATGAATTTCCATGGGTCCCGTAAAAAACAGAAGGCGTTGGCAGAGATTTCCTGGCACTGTGGAGGGGAGGGGGGGGGGGGGCAGAGGGAGGTGGGGGGGTGTGGGGAGGGTCCTCCTGTTCTGCATCGGACCTGGATGGGGGGCTCAAGCCTTAGGCTCCAGGTTGTAGGCCAGAGGTGCTCAAATCTGACCCTTGAAGTCAGTAGATAGTCTAGCGCCAGATCTTTGTTTTTTTTTTGTTTTTTTTTTTTGTTTTTTTGCACCTGATAGTTAATTGATTGATTGATGTCACTGATTGAGCAGAGGCTCCACACACCTGGTGTCACAGGTATGAATCAGTGTCTGACAGACTGCTGATCTGGGGTCCACCGTACCTGTGCTAATTTTGTCCATAGCAGCATAAGCCAAAATGCAAGACTGATCCCAGATCAGCCCTCCCGCTCTGAAATGCTTTATGTATACAGGGGCCTGATTTAGGACGTCTTTTACACTGTAGGTCTTTCCTTATGATGAAAAAAAAAAGCGATGACGCCTTAAATTATGCAAGGTGACATTTTCGCCTTGTGCCCTCAGGGACTGGCGGGGGGGGGAAGAAACACCTTATAAATGATTAACAATAACACATCTATTAAAACTGAATAATGGGCTCATAAAGGGCCCAAATAGAAGTTCAATCTATGCGCTAATGACCGTGTATGTCAGTTATTACCGGCCTAATGACACGTCAAGTGCAGTGATTGTCGTCGGTCTGGGGGCGAATTTTCCTAATTTAAACGTTGTGGTTTCTGCTACAGTATGTCAGGAGCCCCGTGGCGAGTAGGACGAACCTTCTGCTCGGAGAGACGGAAAATCAGTGGCCCAAAAAAAGCTGATCTGAGCTCTTTGATTCTTATCTCTCCCAACCGCCATCGGTTCGGTGCAGCCTTGCAAATCACAGCTGCTGAGGCATCAAAAGCGACAAAATGTGTCGTGCTGTCCTGTAAATTTTAAAGCTGCGGATGCTGGGCTTGGTCTTTGATTTGCAGCTCGATTTTCGTCATCTTTCTCAAACTTTTTTTTTTTTTAAAGGAGCTCGTTGGAGAATGTGGGTGTAAGATGACTTGGATTGCCTTCAAGCTGGACAGAACTGGTTATGGGTCAGTATTGTTTTCACAGGGGGTGCATACCTTGGGTACAATGCCCGTGCCCTACCGGGATCAACGCACCTTTTGTTACAAGACAGTTCTCCGACAACTATATAGAGGGCACAGCACTGCTTCATTCTTTACAGTGGAGGTAATGTGGAAACGATAGTTATCCCAACAGGCCTTCTCATTGAGGTGGCAGCTGTGGGGGGTCCAAAGGATGGATATCATCAGCAGGGCTAATCTCCTGGTCCTTATCCAGGCTCTGAGCGTGCCGCACCGATGCGAAATCGGGGCGAACCCGTCCTGGTGCCCCAACAGAACTAAGCTAAGTGGGTACGTCTGGTCTGGTTTAAATTTAAACCTAGTGGGGGGAGGCGGCAAGGGGGGGGGGTGATGGGGGCAGGAGGGATGAAAGCAAAAGAATTCTGTGTTGTCCTCAACTCTTGGGCCGCTCGCCCATCCGTCGCAGTCAGACCTCGGTGTGGCCGGGGAAGCGTGCGTTAGCGGCGGCCGTCAGAACCATCGTCTGCCGGTCAGAGGTCGGGGGAAATATGCGAAAGGCTTGAGCGGCGAGGCCGACGGTGGAAGCCGTTTCAGTCATTAGACACCCGAGCGGAACGGGCTCGATGGATTCGAGAAGGGCGCGGTGTCAGCGAGCAGTTCTGAAGTCCATGACGATTCAGGCGCCGCAGCCAGCTCGCGTCCGAGCTGTGACGCCGAGCAGTGCCGTTCGGCCCACGGTTAGCACTGGGAGTCTTAGCAGAAAGCAAAAAGGATTTAAACTACCAAAATATTTCTGAATTAGTTGTGCGGAGCCCTCCCCATTCAGTTTGACGGTTCATCCTGACCCCCACCCCCCAGATCTTCTTGTAGGGAGGTACAGAAATTGTACCCATAGCCAGCAGAACAGAAATCATTTGTGCCTCTCTTGCTTGTAAAAGGTACTTCGCTTTTTTTTTTTCACTTAGCACCCAAATAGTACCTTGTTTTTGTACTTACAGAGAACGTTTGGGAAATTAGGTCCTTAAAGAAAATGAGGTCTTTCTGAGAGTGTCGGTTAATGCCATTCTCTGAGCAGTGATGGAAAAATCTCCTCTCCCCTCCCCCAGGAAGGAATGCGGCCTCCTGCCCAGATGGCACCAGGTGGGAGGGGGTGGCAGAAGTGGGGGTGGGGGTTCAAAAATCAGACCTCACCATCCATCACCCCACCCTCTCTCTCTCTCTCTCTCTCTCTTTCTCTCTGATAACCCCTTCACCGTTCCACGCACGGCTCACTCCTCCCTGGCACCCGGTGCGGGTTCGAGGAGTCACCGGAAGAATTTGTCCGAGTCAGCTAATTTTTTTTTTCTTTCTCTCTCTCTTTCTTTCTTTTTTCTTTCTTTTTATCGGCCCGTTTGACTGGCGAACCCTGCCGAAGATGCCGATCAATCTTCCTCCTCCGCCACCGCCCCCCCCCCCCCTTCCCCCTCCCCTCACCATGCACGTATGCACGAATGCCAAGGGTTATCAGGTCAATAAACTACCTGACCTCCCTGCAATCATAAAATAGTCCGAGCAGTAAGGGAGGGATTGATTAACTTCGTAATTCGATTTAAGCTGCGCTGGGCCCGACCGTGCGATGAAAATTGAAATGAGTATAAATCTGCCGTGGGAACGTAGTCCCAGAAAAATAAAATGTTAAGTGGAAGCTGTAATGTTTTATTTTTCATCACGTGTGGAAGGCCCTTTAGCTGAAGAAGGATGATTATTTCAATCCTGGAGCATTTATTGTATGAATGAATTAATAAATGCATCATCTATATATATATATATATACTACATGGCTAAAAGAATGTGGACACCTGCCATGCAACGTCTCATTCAAAGTTATGGGCATTAATATGGAGTTGGTCCACCCTTTGCTGCTATAGCAAACTCCACTCTTCTGGGAAGGCTTCATACTAGAAGTTAGAGCATTGCTACACCCGACCCCCCCCCCACCCCCCCCCCCCGGCCCCACTTTGAACCCGGAGCACGCCACGTTCGTCTCAGGACGACTGCCAGCCTGCCTGCCTGGTTGTAGCGCAGAGCAGCGGAGATTCAGTCCGTCGTCGTCAGGCGTCGCTAACGAATCTGCGGGGCGAGAATCTGGCGCGAGGGGCTGCCGCGGTCGCTGCACGACTCCTTTACCGCCAAGCCGCGATCTGTCACGCGGCCGGGCTGAGATGCCCCCTGAGCGCGGGGGCAGGAAGTGTTATCCGCAGGTGGGGGGGGGGGGGGGGGGGGGTTGTGTGTAGACCTTTGTGACTGAGGTTATTAATAGAAAGGTGCGGGGGGGGGGGGCAGGGGGGCGTGCTGGACACCCGTCCGAGCTGGCAGAGTGGGTGGGTGGGGGGGGGGCAGGGGGGCAGGGGGGAGACGTGCTGGACACCCATCGGAGCTGGCAGAGTGGGTGGCAGTGTGCTGTGATTTCCTGCTGATGAAAGAAATTAAATGAGAGGGAGAGGATGCTGCTGAGAGCTGCTAGGGTCGGTACAAAGTTAAAAAAAAAAACATAATTTTATTATATTATTTATGAGTGTGTGTTTCTGTGTGTGCGTGTTTGTGTGTGTATGGGTGTGTTTGTCTGCATGTGTGTGTGTGTGTGTGTATGTGTCTGTGTGCGTGCGTGTGTGTGTATATGTGTGTATGAGTGAGTGTGTGTGCGTGCATGTGTATATATGCGTACATGCATGTGTGTGTGTGTGTGTGTGTGTGTATAGATGTGTGTGTGTGCCATCTGTCTACTGTGGTAGCATCACAGAACATATTTCTATATTTCTATAGAGCGTCTGAAGGAATGATTGTATGTGGAATTAGTGCATCCTGTTCTACAAGCATTTTCCCAGGACCTCTGTGTGTTGGGCTAAGAAACCGTTCAGTGGTTCCTTCAGTGAAGCTCGCTGTCTGTTGTGTTGATACTGAAACCATATGCAGGTTCCCTGCTGGGTGTAAGTGTGTGGGCCAGCTTTACAAAGTGTCCATTTTACTATATAAACCTAACTGCCAGGATTTTCTTTTTTTTTTCTTGCGGATTACAAGAGTGGCTTTTTTTACGGTATCGCTCTCCACTACTGTAATGTGCCCCGTAGGGCCTACACGTGGTGCATTTTAAATGCCCCCTACAAAAAATCAGGCTTATCCACTCCGCAGCCGAAGAGCTCAATTCATAGACTAACGCTTTGCAGTTTTGCAGCCGAAGAAATTATTCTGTGGGATTATGGCATTTTGGCAACAGCTGAAAGCCCTGTATAATTCACAATTAATTGTCCTTTTTTATTGTTGATCACACCCACGGCCCCCTTGGAGTATTTCCTTACCTCATCAGCAGCTGGACACCTGTAAGCGTCAGACCTGCTGGGAAAGGAATTCAGGCGGTGGCGATCGGAGGAACTCTTGGCTCTGAAAACCCCTTTTCTTGCTGATTTTAACCAGAAAACAGAAAGGCAGGTGACCCTGGGCTTGTCCAGGACCTGGCGTTGAGGACCGCTGCCTTAACACACAGCAGGTTCTCACCTGGTCTGGGTTGTTAATGAACTCTGAGCTGGAGTGAACAGCAGTGGGAGATGCGAAGCTCCTCTTGACTCAGCCGAGAGGCCAGAGTCCTCAGCCTCCGGTTCCCGAGGGCCACAGTGTCTGCTGCTTTTCGGTGCTTTTTTTTTTGTTGTTTCTGTACTTTAGGGGCTCATTTGTCAGAGATTGGATAAAGGGTCCACACACCTTGTTTCCAAGGGTCTAAATTGGCTGTTGATTGAAAGGGAGCAGCGAAATGTGCAGAGACTGCAGCCCCTCCAGGACCTCAGTTTGACACCCCGGAGATGATGGGGTGGATGCTTACAGTATATCAGTGTGAGGTGAAACCAGGTCAGAATAGTTCGTTTTGTTATCAGCCGATTTAATTAATGAATTAAGAACCAATAAAGCCAATGCACCCTGTGGTTTTTAAGCTATGGTTCCATCATTCAGCGGACATGCACACGCACACACTCACACACACACACACGCACAGCACACACACACACCCACGCACACGCACACGCACTGCTTTGGAATCCTATCCAGGGATTGTCTTTTTGATTTTTTACTGTGTCGTTCTTTTAGAATATTGAAATGTCAAAGAATAAAACATCTGTTTTAGTCTCTTCTCAGAAAGAACTGGACCATGGAGCCATTTCAACAGAGCACTCGATCCTAAAGGGTGTCATCCAAAACTTTGAAGAAAAACACATTTTAAAGGATTAAGGGTAGAGAACTCTTAATTCAAAACAGATCTAAAAATTTTAAAAGTGGAGTGATCTACACCACTTGTGAGACTGTGACTGTTGAAATACTTGCTGGCCTTTTAACTTAAATTATTAGCGTTTGTTTCCATTCAGGAAAACAAAAAAATTGAAACCAATGAACCATCAGAGCAGGTCTATATGATTACATGGCAAAAGTACAAAAAAAATACAGGCGTGATCTCATATATATAAATAAATATGACATCATGCCATCATGTTCTTATATATTAATGTAAAAATGGCTCGAAAGAATTTCAACAGTGAACACATTTGTTGGATCTTCGGTTGTTGATGTTACTGCACTAGAAAGGACTGTGCTGAAGACGGCAGTGTGGTATAATGGGTAAAAGGACCTGGACTTGTAACCAAAAGGTCATAGGTTCGATTCCTGGGTAGGACACTGCCAGTGTACCCTTGAGCAAGGTACTTAACCTGCGCTGCTTCAGTATATATCCAGCTGTATAAATGGATGCAGTGTAAATGCTACGTAAAAAGTTGTGTCTCTCTCTCACTCTCTCTCTCTCCCTCTTTCTCTCTCTCTCTCTCTCTCTGTCTCCCTCTCTCTCTGTCTCCGTATCCCTCGCAGATGAACGCATGCATTCTGGGAGGGGTTTATTAGAATGCATTTATTGCCAGTGACAAGTAGACTGTAATCTTTGTCAGATGGCTCGGGTTCTCCTTCCCGACCGAGCCGCTGTTAGAGCCGCAGAAGGTTTCTGTGTGCGCTCTCTGTCGTGTGTGGGAAAGTCTCTCACCGAGGCCTGCGCACATCTTGAGCTCTGGAACGAGGGTTCCGAGGAAGATCTCCCAACATCCTTGAGTGAGCGGTGTTTTAAAATCGCGGGGCGTTGCATCGTCGCGATTCGGGGTTTGGGTTTTCGGCTTCGGTGCGGGACAAAAACGTCGGTGGGAAAAGCCCTCACCCGCGAAACAGTGCCCCTTCCGCAGCCTCCCCTGACCTTTGACTAGAGTTACACAAGCGCTGACCCCAACGGCCGCTGATCACAGCCAGCAAGCTTGGTGCAGTTGGCGGCATATCTTACTTCATTACACTGGCCGCCGTCCACCGTCTGAGAGAGATGGCGCTCCATGTGGGTAGCATATGTAGCCTAATGGTTCGAGACCTGGCTTTGCTACTTCAAGGGCTGTAGTCTCGGTTCCCAGCAAGGCCTCTGTCATCGTCTTCATCGCGGCAGTAAAATCTGCAGCTGTCTAAATGGGACTGTATGCGGACTGTAAGTTGATTTGGACGGGAGCGACTGCTTCGATGTAATGTTTGTCCGGGCAAGTGATTTTGTCACTTCCTTGGAAACTGCTTGACAACCGCTTTCAAGTGTTGCAATGGAGTTCTGATGAGAAAAAAAATAAATTTCATCAGTGAACTAGTTTTATTCACTAATACACCGTGGATTTGTTGATGCCATTCAAGTAAAAGAAGTTAATAGTAAAAATGTTTTCAAAGAACGTGAAATCTAGTTTCCAGTGTATCATATCTGGTTAAAAGGTGAAGGATGTTAATATAGAAAACTTATCGCAGGCTACCAGGCCTGCAGTGTATATAGGTTGTCATATAGTGGGAAACATAGGTTGTGTGAGGCAGTTTCTGTCTGCAAGGGCTTCGTCTCGAGAGTAACGATGAGTCGGCGTAGCAGAGCGTTCTTTGTACTTGGTCCCCTAAGTGACTGGTGTGTTTTGACTTTCTTAATGATCCGTCCCTCCGTGGTGAACTGAAGGTTTTCTCAACCCCTGACACGGTGTTTGAACAGGTGCGACGTTCGCACACGCGCAAGTTATGGCAGCCGTGGCCGAACCGCAGCCGTTCAGCGAACGCCACATATCATTTGATTTTTCCAGTAGCCGTGCCACCCCCGGGGTCTTTCCCAGGCCTGAAAGGTGAAGCCTAAATGAAGCTTGACTCTGTGGCACTTGGCCTGGAGACCTCCTGGGAAACCTGGGATCCTGTGGGAACTGGTGTTAGGGCGTCCAGTAGGGGGGGCGGTCTTGTCTCCGAGCCCAAGGAAAACCATTAGGCAACTATAGGCACACTGGGCCAGATTTGCTAAGGAAATGTTTGCCGCGCAAAAAACATTCGCTGTATTCCGGCTCTGTTGCGGCCGCAGATACTGACACATTAGCAAACAATTCACCGAGACTTATTTACATTACATTACAGGCATTTAGCAGATGCTCTTATCCAGAGTGACGTACAACAAGTGCATTAGTTCAAGGTGCAGAGGTGCAAAATAAATATACTAGAGTGAAGTAAAGATCGTAGTGCCAGAAGTGGCCACATAGATCAGGACTCCAACCCTGTAGAGTAACCTGTTCAGCAAACAACATGTTCTATTTATGCAATCAAATAAATCGAATGCCCTCGTTCGTGATCTACAGTATAGCGTGCTAACATGCCCAGATTACGAAGCACTAAGAAATGGGTACGGAGCAACCGGGCACAAGTAGTGAGGGAACCACAAGAAAAAGAAAACTTAAATTTACAGATCACAAATTATAGTCAATGGTCAATGAGGTACGGGGAAGGCCACAGAGTGTTTGTAGATGAACTGTATTCACAATTCATTATATACCCAATACTGAATGCATATGGATAAACCTTTTTTTTTTTTTTTATTAATTCAGAACTGCATTTTTATACTCACTGCAAGATCATGACTTCAATAGAAGTCCTTCCAATTAAAAAAAATATTATTCCGTATTTATATCTGAAAATAAGTGAGAAACGATTAGTGGAAGCATGTCTGAAACACGTTTAAAATCCCGTCCCCTTTCCGGAGCGCTGCGCATCAGAGAGAATGCATTTGTTCATCTCCGCCCCGTCGCTGCCCGCGAGGGAAACTGATTTGACTGGCGAGGACGAGGAGCACAGCGCAGACAAATTACCACCTGCTTTCAGCAGTTCAGAAAAATGACTCACGCAGAAAGAGGCTGAGTCGCAATTAACGTGAGCTTCGGCGAATTAGACAGCACACTTAATTGGGCCTAATTACATAAGGCGCATAGTCTCCGCCCTGTTTTAGCACGTTCACTCCAGGTATGCATATGCATGAACACATTTAACTGCGCATCAGAAGGAAAACCGCAGAGCGACGTAATCCCCACATATGGGGCGACATAGCTCAGGAGGTAAGACCGATTGTCTGGCAGTCGGAGGGTTGCCGGTTCAAACCCCGCCCTGGGCGTGTCGAAGTGTCCTTGAGCAAGACACCTAACCCCTACCTACTCTGGCGAATGAGAGGCATCAATTGTAAAGCGCTGGATAAAGCGTATAAATCAGTCCATTTACCATTTACCCTTATAGCGATTTTGACCCATCGCGACCGTTCAGTAAATCCGGCGTAGATGCTGCAAACTTGCAGCGACTGTTTTTGTGTCAGAAAAGGCGGACAAGCAGCTTTTAGTCCTTCAGTAAATCTGACCCACTGCGTTGGAGGGATTGCCTTTCCTGAACTTTACACGTCGACATCAAGATAAGTCACTCTAATGCACGGGGCCAGTGTCTTAGCACCTTCCAGATTCTCATCTTGCTCTTCTTCCTGAACACGCAGATCCACCTTTTTTTCTTCTTCTTTTTTTTAGGATGAATCGCATCAACGTCCTCCCAGGCCTATTCATAACCTTTCCCGCTGTCGTCTAATCACCCCCTGCCTTATAGTTGGAGATCTTGGCCCCATAAATAGCTTCATGCTCGAGGGATTGACAAGACTTTGATTTAAGGATCGGACACCATTTATGCGATTTAACTCGTGTGAAGCATGTGGACTGAATTACGTTACTTTATCGTAGCTTCCGCGCGCGGTTTCCATAAAGGGAATCGCTAACCTTCCCAAATACGCGCAAGATTCTCCGCCCAAGATGAATTCCCCCCGGGAAGAAAGCGACTGCGCCATAATGGATGGGATTACACGTGTTAAGGCCTATCATCTGGGGTGTTTGGCTGAAAGGACGGCGGCGGCGGGTTTTGCATATGAATGGAAAATAAGGTGGTTGGCGGATAATTGTGTTAGCCGCGAAGGAGGACTGTCATTTCAGGCGCTTGATTGTGGGGTGAGTAATTAGCGTGCGAAAGCCGCGTCTGCGCGGAAGCCGCTGTTGATTTTAAGAACGGGTTGCCATGCATAGCTACCAGGTGACGGGACGCGGTTTCCAGAATTATGCAAATGGTTTTCAAAACTTTTGAATTAATTTATGCCTGAAACAGGGTTTTTGTACAGTTTTTTCTTTTTTTTTGTTTTGCCATCTTGTCTTAAGACATAGATATTGGTCTATATTGACCATAATTCCAAGCTAGCCACCTGTTTATCTGGTACTTTATTTTTCATGGTGTTTAATTTCAGGAGCACTTGATAAGTAAACTATCTGGCTATCTGGCTGCTGGTAGCTCGCAAGCAAACACCGATGATTGCCGATGGCTAAAAGGATAAGCAGTGTTCCATGCAGCTTAATAGCTCTACCGATCAATATGCTCTTCATACTGCAGACACAGGGCCATGTCTTCTGTAGAGTCTATGCTGAGGTACGGATAGTCCTGCTACCGCAGTCATGTGCATTTCTCCATAAAATCAAAAAACAAAAAAAATAAATCTACTACTGCTTCACCAAAGTACGCATTGATATAGATTCCAAAACCTGTTGGCCTTTGATATCCTAAAAATAATTTCAAATGTGTGCATTGTTAGCCTATTGGATAAGGTTAATGTCGGAGTGTGTCCTCTTAGCATGAATCCTGGTTTTGAAATACCGAAGCCAATTTGTGTTGCGAAACTGGGATTAACATCAGCTCTCTGTGCTCTGGATGTCAGAGTCATGGCTTCCGATGACGTGTGAAGCCTTGCCAACGTGTAAATGAGCCAGACGCCAACCACATTCCAGGAAAAGACACAGTAGTATATGGGTGGTGTCACGCAAAATCCTCATATCTCATTGGCCTCGGCAAAGAACTGGAACAAATGTTTCTTTCAAAATGTACCAGGCCAGAGTAATTATTACGCTTTGAACCCGACTTTATTACCGGTTAGAGCAAGGCGACCTTGACAGCACATGGAGCCATATCATAACATAACATAACCTAACATCAAGATGATGAATGGCACAAAATACTGGCCACAGTAGGTCGACGCTAATGGTGAGCCCGTTTAAGGTCAAAGGCCAGAGTGATGATAATGCTGCTGTGTTTTTCGTGTGTGTGATTTTTAAGGAGGACTAAAATCTGTGCATGTGAGTGCATTCTCATTAGCTGATAGTTTCCGTGACGCACTCGCGTCTTCTTAGGCAAATGACTGATGATGGGTTTTTTTCGTGATGATTGACAGAGGATGCATGCAGGAGCCACAAATTGACACGTCTCCCCACCACCCGCCCCGCCCCCCTTCCCTCTCCCCTCACTCCCAACCCCCCGGTGTGAAATGAAGGTTTTTTTTTTATTCTCTGAAGGTCAGCCTTTTTGTATTAAGAAACTTCTCACCAGATGTGATAAGGCGTAAATTGCAGATCTATCACTTTATTCCCGTCTCTCTCTCTCTCTCTTCTCTCTCTCTCTCTCTCTCCCTTTCTCTCTCTCTCTCTCTCTCTCTCCCTTTCTCTCTCTCTCTCTCTCTCCCCTTCTCTCTCTCTTTCTTTCTCCCTCCCCTTCTCTCTCTCTCTCCCCCCATCTCTCCCTCTCTCCCTCTCTCCCTCTCTGCTCTAGTTTTCACTTTCACTGAGGGGTCCGTGTGTGAAATCAGCAAAAAAAAAAAAAAAAAAAAGAAACGGCGGCTGGCTGGCTGGCGGTTTGATTTATGGCTCACTCTGGGCTGGCTCTTATCAGGTGCGAGCAAGGCCCCCTCGTTCGTATGCAGCGCCGCGTCTGAATAACAATGGCCGAGCGGCAGCGGCATTTCGCTCCAGAACCCTCTCCTCCAGCCCGCCAGGACAGCCCAGATTACATCTAGCTCCTTGATTAATGACCGCCATTTCGGCGGCTACATCGGGGGACTGGTCTGTTCTGGTCCGGGAATGATAGGCCGGTCTTAAAACCCCGTTTCTGTTCTCTCTGAGCGTTTTTTCTGCGGCTGATAGCGGTTGGCTGCTGAGATGGAGATGGGCGGGCTCGCAGGCGGTAAAGACCTGCTGTCAATCAAAGGGAACACCAGAAATAAAACCCCCCCCGAGGGTTTTTTCTAAACAAGAGAAACAAGGGCGCATCACCCACAAGCGTCCATGTCCCTCACACTTCTTTCCAACGATTTCAGCAAGCAGCGATTACAAACGCTGGCTGACTTTTTTTGCAGATAGGTAATAAAATGGTATAAGCTCATCAATTATGTTCTGGCGATTAACTACTTGCATTGTATTTTCTGGGTTTACGTTGTAAATGAAGCTAAAATCATAAGCATTTCATGTAATTATGTTGCAGCTGTAACAATCGTGGGTAAATCTGTGTAAAAATCGAAGGTAACATTTTGAGCTTTATGTCCGAACTTCCCCCCAGAACCCATAATCCGGATTAGCGCTCGGTAAACTAGCCTTCATTTTGAACCTCCTCCTGCTCACGTCTGTGTGATCCTGACTTGTGAACTGGGATACCTTATGAAGCAGCGCTTGGCATCATATGCTTCAGAGGAGACTACATGCTTCATTGGGCTCTCCTGAATTGCTCGCTCTGAGCATTGGCTTACATATGCAACTGGACATTTAAAACTGGAGTGAAACAGGAGGGGGAAAAAATCACATTCAAAAAATATAAAACAAAGTCAGTTGGTAAAAAAAAGAAATGGGATCTCTTTAAAAAAAAGAAAGAGACAGGAGAGACCGAATTATTCATTCCAGTATTTTTTTTCCCCCTTCCTCAGTAATTGAATCATTGCCATCTGTATCTCTGGAGATGAGACACGTTATTTGGGGAAATTATTTAAATATAAGAAATGTGTTAGCTAATGTAATTAAATTGAAATCATCACAGCTGCAGTTCTTAGTAGGAAAAGTAATTATGTGATCTAACACGTTAGATTGATGAAAATGAGCAACACGTCTTCCACTTAAGAACAATAAGCCTTTTTTGCATTTATTGCTATTCAGAGATTCCCAGACTCCGCCCCTTTCAACCACATCGGTGTGAAGAACGAAATGGATTCACAAGGATTTGTCAAACAAACGTGTCGTTTCTTTATGGCAAAGCTCATAAATAAACAAGATGCAACACTGTGTGAATTCTGAAAAGTCTTTAATGTAAAAAAAAAAAGTCTGGGCTTCGAGGGACTGGAATGCGTTCTTTCCACAACTGCTGAGTGGCGGTGAGCCATAATAGGTAGGGAGCTCTGTGTGTGGCTCAAAAGGCGTGGGTGCAATTTCTAGTCGTGGTGCTGCTATTGTACCCTTGAGCGAGATACTTAACCCGAAGTGGCTCAGTAAAAAAAAAAAAAATAAATAAATAAAAAATCTCCGGCTGCATAAAATGGACTCTGTGTGTGTGTGTGTGTGTGTGAAGGTGTGTAATCTGTGAACGAGAGCACCTGCTAAATGCTCGAAAGCGTAAAAGTAATGTACTGTACACAAAGTTCGAAAAAGTAGGAAGACGGGCAAAAAAAAAATGGAGTTCTTTCTGGAGTCACGCTAACAGCTGGGTTATTGTCTCTGCTATTGTGCAGTAAACTCAGCCGATCGTTGGCGCGTAGCCTTAGCTTCCCCAGGTGTGCTGCACAGCGGGTCCTCATAAAGCAGGTGTGTGTTCATGCAAAGGGGGTGGAGGGGGGGGGGGGAGATTGGGGTGGGATGGGGTGGGTGTAATTGAAACAGGAGGAAATGCTTCTCAGATGAGTGCCAGTGTGTTTTTTTTTTCGCCTGGTCCTCCTCACTCCTCATGGAACTGAGAGCATATTGAAATAAAAATATATTATAATATAATATATAAAATATGATACCAATATATTGCAATATATTTAATTGAACTGTATTCATCGTTATACTTTTCAACATTTTTACAATGTATTTACAGTGTATTCCATTTCTGTGAGGGATCGATTGCAGTTTTTTTCATTTTGCGACCCAGACTGTGAATCCGTGACCGTACGCCTGCACTGTGGAGTTTGGCTGCTTTACACGAAAGTGAGCGCACCCCACAAAACCCCCCCCCCAAAAAAGTTCTCTCCTGCGGTAGCCCCCGCCATTAAAGGCCTCTTTGAGTACGAACGTATGAAATATGGGAGCTACAGACGCAGCAGGAAATTTTAGCGAGCCCGAAAACGGAGTCGTCCAAAAGCAACAAGGTGCAGGAGAAGTGTGATTTAGGGCCGAAATATAAATCAAGCGCCTCTGTCAGGCCTCTCCTTCCTGCCAAAAGCGAGGGGGGGGGGGTAGTGTTGGGGGAGTGTGGGGGTTTAATAAGAGAACCCTCCTTTGAGTCCCTCACCACATTCCGGGATGGTACGGTAACCCGGGTTGTGGGATGAGGGACGTCACCCATGACATGCATCTCCACACTCCGTGACCCAGACGACGGGGTTTGGAAACCCATTCGGGGAAGAGAGAGAGAGAGAGAGAGAGAAAAAAAAACAAAATCCAGCCGCAATCCAGCAGATTTATTTTCCTGGAACGATTTAGAGAACATCATCATCATCATCATCATCATCGTCTGGATTAATCCCGTGATTGATCCAATTAAGTCATTAAGGACTTGGACTGAACAAAGCCAGTAAAAAAAAAAAGAGGGCCTCTCGCGGCAATGGCGGCTGCCAAGCCTGGGCTGACATGGGCCCGTGCCCGAGCCCGAGCCTCATTTGACACGCCCCAAACCCCCCCGGTTTACGGGGCCTGGCGCCTTTGTTTGTGTGAATCTTAGCGGTAATTCCGCTCGACGTTGGCCGCGGTGGCGGTGGCTGCGGTGGCGGCGGCGGCCTCCTCGGAGATCGCGGCTAATTCTATCTGCATGGCGGTGCACATTTGCATACGCCTGTGATGGGGGAGCCGCGTTTGTTGGCAGTTGCATCCTTAAACAGACGGATAATCAACTCCGTTGAGCTTTGCTTGGATAATCAAACATGCTTCAGCTCCCAGCCCCTCTCCCCCTCTCTCTCTCTCTCTCTCTCTCTCTCTCTCTCTCTCTCTCTCTCTCTCTCTCTCTCTCTCTCATTCTCTAAGACAAAACAACAATGTCTGTGCTTGGCAACACTGAAATCTCAACGTGAGAAAGCTTTGGTATTTCCACTTCCGAGTAAGATGCTCAATTAGAAAAATTATTTTCAAG